>NC_037682.1:4203281-4416812 GCF_003255815.1 Theropithecus gelada | reverse complement strand
AAAAGAAAACCCCCGAAAAAAAAAAAAAAAAAAAAAAAAAAAAAAACAAAAAAACATGGCTGAGAGAAATGAAACAGCTCAATAAATGGAGAGGTTTTAGATTATGTGGCAGAAGGTCTATAGAGTCTATGTAATTCCTATCACATCCCCAGTAGGGTTTTTTTTTGTTGTTTTTTTTTTTTTGGTAGAAAATGACAAGCTGATTGTAAAGTTCACATGGAAATGCAAAATATCTAGAATAGGCAAAAGATTTAAAAAAGGACAAAGTTGGAGGACTAACTTGACCTGATTCCAAGATTTTTTTTTTTTTTTGAGACAGAGTCTCACTCTGTTGCCCAGGCTGCAGTGCAGCGGGGCACGATCTTGGCTCACTGCAACCTCCAACTCCTGGGTTCAAGCAACTCTCCTACCTCAGCCTCCTGAGTAGCTGGGATTACAGGCACCCGTCACCATGCCTGGCTAATTTTTGTATTTTCTTTTTTGTTTTTGAGACGGAGTCTTGCACTGTCACCCAGGCTGGAGTGCAGTGGCGCGATCTCGGCTCACTGTAAGCTCAGCCTCCCAGGTTCATGCCATTCTCCTGTCTCAGCCTCCAGAGTAGCTGGGACTACAGGCGCCCGCCACCACACCCGGCTAATTTTTTTTTGTATTTTTAGTAGAGACGGGGTTTCACCGTGTTGAACCAGGCTGGTCTCAAACTCCTCAGGTGATTCGCCCACCTCGGCCTCCCAAAGTGCTGGGAGTACAGCTGTGAGCCACCGTGCCCAGCCAACTTATTATAAAGATACAGTAATCAAGACAGTGGCACCAAGCTAGACAAATAGAAAATGGAACAGAATAGAGAACGCAGAGACAGTCCCATAGACATGTGAAGAACGGGTTTTTGATAAAGGACAAAGGCAATTCAACAGAGTCGGAATCTGCAGGATTCTTCCTCTCCCGTTTCTGCTGTTAGTTATGTGTGTCTTCTCTTCTTCTGGATCAGCCTGGCTAGAGGTTTCTATTTTTTTGAGACATGGTCTCACTCTATCGCCCAGGCTGGAGTGCACTAGTGTGATCACAGCTTACCGCAGCCTCGACCTCTGAGGCTCAATCTTCCTGCCTCAGCCTCCTGAGTAACTGAGACTACAGGCATGTGCCACCACGCATGACTACGTTTTGTATTCTAGTAGAGACAAGGTTTTGCCCAGGCTGGTCTCCAACTCCTGAGCTCAAGTGATCTGCCCAGCTTGGCCTCCCAGAGTGCATCGATTTTATCGATGTCAAAGAACCAGCTTTTGGTTGCTCCATTTTCCTTTATTGTTTTTCTATTTTCTATGTCATTGATTGCTGGGATCTTAATTACTTCATTTCTTCTGCTTACTTGTTGTTGTTGCTGCTGAGACAGGGTCTTACTCTGTTGCCCAGACTGGAGTGCAGTGGTGTGGTCACAGCTCACTGTAGCTTCGAACTCCTGGGCTCAAGTGAGGTTCCCACTTCAGCCTTCAGAGTAGCTAGGACTACAGATGTGTACCGTCACACCCAGCTAGTTTTTAACTTTTTGTAGAGATGGGGGTCTCACTATGTTGCCCAGGCTGGTCTTGAACTCCTGGCCTCAGGTGATCCTCCCACCTTGGTCTCCCAAAGTATTGGGATTACAGGCGTGAGCCACCACACTCGGCCTTACTTTGGTTTTAATTTGTTCTTTTCCTTTTAGCTTCTAAAGGTAGAAGCTGAAGCACTGATTCGAGACCTTTCTTCTTTTCTAGTAGAGGCATTTTGTGCTAGAAATGTTCCCTTACAGACACTTTAGAGGCATTCCACACATTTTCATATGTTGTACTTTCATTTCATTTGGTTCCAATATTTTCTAATTTCCCATTTGACTTCTACTTTGATCCCGGTGTTATTTAAAGTAATATTATTTACCTTCCTAATATCTGCGGGATTTTCTAGAGATCTTTCTCTTACTGGTTTCTAATATGATTCCGTTTGGGTTAGAGCACACGTCGTATGACTTGAATAGTGCCGAATTTATTGAGACTTGTTTAATGGACTAAAATATGGTTTATCTTAATATACATTCCAAGCGCACTTGAAAACAAAGCATAGAGGATTCTTTCCACAACTCTCCGTTAAGTCAAGCTGGCTGAGGGGTTCATTCATGGTCTCCTATATCCTGGCTGACCTTCTGTATATGTCTATCAGTTACAGAAGGAGAAGTGATTATACTTGTAGTTTTATCTATTTTTCCTTGCAGGTCTATTTTTTTTTTTTTTTTTGAGACGGAGTCTTGCTCTGTCGCCCAGGCTGGAGTGCAGTGGCCGGATCTCAGCTCACTGCAAGCTCCACCTCCTGGGTTCCCGCCATTCTCCTGCCTCAGCCTCCCGAGTAGCTGGGACTACAGGCACCCGCCACCTCGCCCGGCTAGTTTTTTGTATTTTTAGTAGAGACGGGGTTTCACTGTGTTAGCCAGGATGGTCTCGATCTCCTGACCTCGTGATCCGCCCGTCTCGGCCTCCCAAAGTGCTAGGATTACAGGCTTGAGCCACCGCGCCCGGCCGCAGGTCTATTTTTTGCTTCATGTATTTTGAGACTCTGTTATTATTTAGTGTTTTTAATGTCCTTCCATAGAACTGACCCTTTTACCATAATGAAATAACCTTCTTTAAGACTGTTCACGTTCTTTGTTCTAAAATCTACTTTGATACTAACATTGTCATCCCAGTTTTCTTCGGATTACTGTTAACGTGGCATATGCCTTTCCACCTTCTTACTTTTTAACACTTTTGTGTCTTTATAATTAAAGCGAGTGCTCCTTGGAGGTGAGCATCTATTCAACTTGAAAAATCTGGGCCGGGCGCGGTGGCTCAAGCCTGTAATCCCAGCACTTTGGGAGGCCGAGGCGGGTGGATCACGAGGTCAGGAGATCGAGACTATCCTGGCTAACATGGTGAAACCCCGTCTCTACTAAAAATACAAAAAACTAGCCGGGCGTGGTGGCGGGCGCCTGTAGTCTCAGCTACTTGGGAGGCTGAGGCGGGAGAATGGCGTGAACCCGAGAGGCGGAGCTTGCAGTGAGCCGAGATCACGCCACTGCACTCCAGCCTGGGAGCACAGCGAGACTTCGTCTCAAAAAAAAAAAAAAAAAAAAGAAAAATCTGCCCTTAAAATAGGGGTGTTTATATCATATGCATGTAACGTGTGATTATGGATATGAAGTTTAACCCTGTCTCTTCTTTCCATTTTGCTTTTTGTTTGTCCCATGTATATTTTCCTGCCCACCCCCCCCACCCAATTCTCTGTTTTTCTGCTTTCTTTTGGGTTGATAATTTTGTTTGTTTGTTTTAAGATGGAGTCTTGCTCTGTCACCAAGGCTGGAGTGCAGTGGCGCGATCTTGGCTCACTGCAACCTCCGCCTCCCAGGTTCAAGCAATTCTCCTGCCTCAGCCTCCCGAGTAGCTGGGATTACAGGCGCCCGCCACCACGCCCAGTTAATTTTTGTATTTTCAGTAGAGATGGGGTTTCACCACGTTGGCCAGGCTGGTCTCAATCTCTTGACCTTGTGATCCGCTCACCTCGGCCTCCCAAAGTGCTGGGATGACAGACCTGAGCCACCCACCGTGCCCAGCTGTGTTGATAATTTTTTATGATTCCATTTTATTTCCTCTGTGACTTTATCAGCTATTATTCTTTGTTCTGTTATTTCAGTAGTTGCTTTAGAACTTATTTATAGTTGGCTGGGCGCGGTGGCTCAAGCCTTTAATCCCAGCACTTTGGGAGGCCGAGACAGGTGGATCACGAGATCAGGAGATCGAGACCATCCTGGCTAACACGGTGAAACCCCATCTCTACTAAAACTACAAAAAATTAGCCGGGCGTGGTGGCGGGCGCCTGTAGTCCCAGCTACTCGGGAGGCTGAGGCGGGAGAATGGCGTGAACCCGGGAGGCGGAGCTTGCAGTGAGCTGAGATCCCGCCACTGCACTCCAGCCTGGGGGACAGAGCCAGACTCCATCTCAAAAAAAAAAAGAACTTATTTATAGCAGACACCCTTATCACTGCTTATAATCAAGTGATGCTCTACCAGTTCGTGGATAGTACAAGAACTTACAACAGTACACTTCCACTCTTCCCCTCCTAGACTTTGTGACACTGTTATCACACCTACGATCTTTCCACGTCGTAATCCCCAAGCTACATTTATTCTTCTGTTTAAAGACAGTTATCTTTTGAAGGAATTAAACAAAACACATTTTACATATATGGCCATGCAGCTAAGTCCTGCGTTCCTTGGTGTATTTCCATCTGTGGTCACCTATTTACTTTTCTTTTTTTTTTTGAGGTAGAGTTTTGCTTTTGTTGCCCAGGCTGGAGTACAATGGTGAGATCGTGGCTCACCGCAACCTCCGCCTACTGGGTTCAAGCAATTCTCCTGCCTCAGCCTCTCGAGTAGCTGGCATTACAGATGCCCACCACCACACCCAGCTGATTTTGTATTTTTAGTAGAGACGGGGTTTCTCCATGTTGGCCAGGCTGGTCTCGAACTCCCGACCTCAGGCACTTTCTTTTTATCTGAAAGACGACCTTTCACATTCCTTATAGTGTACCTGCTGGTGATGAATGATTAAACCTTTTGTGTTTCAAAAGTCTTTTTCATCTTTGTTGGAATAATTCTGTTTGAATTCTGTTGAAATAACTCTGTTGAATAATTCTGTTTTTTCTTCTTTCAATACTGTAAAGGTATTTGTCCACGATCTTCTCACTGGCATTGCTTCTGACACTATGCCTGCTGTCATCTTTCTCTTTCTTCTTCATGTGTCACATGTCCTTTTATCCCCATGTGGCTGCTTTTAACATATTTGTCCTTATCTCTAGTTTGGAGCAATTTGAATCCTATGGGCCTGGGTGTGTTTTTGTTTGTTTTTCTCTCATGTGTCTTGTGCTTAGAGTCCGTTGAGCTGCTTGGGTCTGTGAGTTCATAGTTTACTTCAAATTTGGAAAAAGTTCCATCATTATTTCTTCAAATATTTTAATATTTTTTCTTTTCTTTTTTTTTTTTTTTTGAGACGGGGTCTCACTCTATCACCCAGGCTGGAGTGCAATGGTACAATCTCGGCTCACTGCAACCTCCGCTTGCCAGGTTCAAGAGATTCTCCTGCCTCAGCCTCCCAAGTAGCTGGGATTATGGCGCCTGCCACCATGCCCAGCCAACTTTTCATATTTTTAGTAGAGATGGGGTTTCACCCTGTTGGCCAGGCTGGTCTCGAACTCCTGACCTCAACTGATCTACCCGCCTCAGCCTCCCAAGGTGCTGGGATTATAGGCATGAGCCACCATGCCCGGCCTTCAAATATTTTTTCTGCCTTCTCCCTACAACCACCCCCTCTTCAGGGACTCTACTTACATGTGTATTGGGCTGCTAGAAGCTGTCTTGCAGCTCACTCACTAATGTTCTTTTAAAAATAATTCTTTTTTTTCCCCAGTGTTTCACTTAGGATAGTTTCTATTGAGACTTCTCTGAGTTCACTATTCCTTTTTAACATTTAATCTACCCTCAATCTCATCCTGCGTATCTGTCATCTCAGACATTGTGGTTTTCACCACTGGAAGTTTGATTTGGGTTAAAAGGTAAAGAACTGCTTTATGTTAAAATACACGCCACAAAATGTATCATATTAACCATTTAAAAATGTCCATTCCAGTGGGCTTTAAAATATCTTCCATGTCTATATTTAACTTTTTGGACATATGGAATACAGTTTTAATGACTCTTTTAATATCCTTGTCTGCTAACTCTAACATCTGCGTTAATCCCCAGTCAATTTTGATAATGGATTTTTCTCCCCCTTATGGGCCGCATTTTCCGGCTTCTTTGCAAGACTGGGAATTTCTGAATGGGTGCCAGACATCACTAATTGTACTTGCTGGGGGTGCTGGGTAGTTCTGTATTCTGGTCTTGAGATTTGTTCTGGGTGTAGTTAAGTCACCTGGAAGCAGTTTGATCCATTTATCTGTTTGTTTGTTTGTGTGTTTGACAGAGTCTTGCTCTGCTGCCAAGGCTGGAGTGCGTTGGTGCGATCTCGGCTCACCGCAACCTCTGCCTCCCAGCTTCAAGCAGTTCTCCTGCTTCAGCCTCCCGAATAGCTGGGTTGACAGGCGCCTGCCACCATGCCCAGCTAAGTTTTGTATTTCCGTAGTAGAGATGGGGTTTCACCATGTTGGCCAGGTTGGTCTCGAACTCCTGACCTTGTGATCCACCCACCTCGGCCTCCCAAAGTGCTAGGATTATAGGTGTGACCCACCATGCCCGGTCTCAATGTCTTCAATGTGGATGTTCTTCCAGTTTCTGCCTGAGTTCCCTCTCCCTGCCCCACAGTCTGGAAACGCTCAGTGCAGGAAGCTGGGGCAAGTATAGGGCTCATCCCATCTGTTTCTTATGCTTTAGTGATCACTATCATTTATTACCTGGTATCTGGTTGTAAAACCTAGTGCTTTATATATATTTTATCTTTTCTTTTGGACATTTCATGAGGAAAGGTAAATCTGGTCTCTGTTTCTCCATCTTGGCCACAAGTAGAAATTGAAGTAGAAGTAGGCATTATTTATTTTTTTTAATTTTCAGGTTTCTTTTCTAACGGAAAATTGCAAACATAAAGCAATGTAAAGAGGAATACTGTATTAGTCTGTTTTCAAGCTGTTGATAAAGACATACCCAAGACTGGGTAATTTACATAGAAAAAAAGGTTTAATGGACTCACAGTTCCACATGACTGGGGAGGCCTCACAATCATGGCGGAAGGGAAGGGGCATGTTCTACATGGTGGCAGGCAAGAGAGAATGGGAGCCAAGCGAAAGGGGTTTTCCCTTATAAAATCATCAGATCTCATAGACTTGTTCACTACCGTGAGAACAATATGGGGGAGAATGTCCCCATGATTCAATCCTCTCCCACCGGGTCCCTCCCACAACACATGGGAATTATGGGAGCTACAATTCAAGATGAGATTTGGGTGGAGACACAGCCAAGCCATATCAAACACCATGATGAGCTCCACAGTCTACCCCGAAGCTTCTGCCATCATCCATCTCATAGCATTATTTTCATTAAGACAAAAACCACACTTCCCTGACTTTAATCTACACCACCTCGCTTCTCATGGATGCTGTTAAGAGTGGACCCCAAATGGGAGTGGAAAAGTGATGCTGCACCCTCCCAGGACAGGGACACCCCCTCATCAAATCCAGGGCTGGGATCACAGTCCCCAGTCCCTAGGCTCACTCGCAGAAGCATGGCTCCCACAGCCTGAACCCCAATATGGATGCCTAGACTTTCCACTCTGAGTCCTTCTGAAGTTTGCTGTCACAATTGACAAGATACGGGTGAGTATTGATCCTGAAAAGGAAGAAATTACAGTGTTTCTGAGAGTGAAATTTACCCCACCCTGCCCTTCCCCTCCCGAGTTTGATGGCGAGTGTGCCCCACGCAGCTATTCTGGCTTGCACAGATACTACCAGAGCAGACATGGGTGGTTAACAAGTAATTCATTTAGTCTCCATCATAACCACTTAGCAATCTGTTTCCTATTTCCTGTTCGGAGACCTTTGGATGTGGCAATCTGAATAATTGATTGGAGCAGAAAAGCCTCAGGCCTTTGAAAGTCCCTCATTAATTACCTGGACAGGAAGAAGGAAGAATTTCTACTCAGCCACAAAGCGGCTAAACACGATCAAAGAAACCCTACCTGGCTTTGATGGGTCCCTCTGTCAGCCAGAGGCACCATTTCCCCTCGTGGTGGGAGGAATGCTTCTGGAACCCTCTGAGCTGCTGCTGAATGCCACCACCATTGTTATCGGGTGGTGCCACCGTCTATGCTAAGTCAAACACATTGGGCTATGATTGATGGAGAGGTGTCTGCAGAGCATCTATGATGAAGCTGTGATCAGCTAAATTGCGTCCCTCTTAACTCCTATGCTGAAGTCCTAACCTCCAGTACTCAAGGGTATGACTCTGTATGGAGACAGGGCCTGTACAGAGGTAATTAAGTTAAAATGACATCATGAGGATAAGCCTTAATCCCATCTGACTGGTGTCATTATAAGAGCTGGAGATGAGGCTGGGCGTGGTGGCTCACGCCTATAATCCCAGGACTTTGGGAAGCTGGGGCAGGTAGATCACGAGGTCAGGAGTTTGAGACCAGCCTGGCCAAAATGGTGAAACCCCGTCTCTACTGAAAATACAAAGATTAGCTGGGTGTGGTGGTGGGCGCCTGTAATCCCAGATACTCAGGAGGCTGAGGCAGGAGAACTGCTCGAACTCAGGAGATGGAGGTTGCAGTGAGCCAAGGTCGCGCTACTGCACTCCAGCCTGGGTGACAGAGCAAGACTCTGTCTCACAAAAGAAAAAAAAAAAAAAGAACTGGATATGAGGACACAGACACACACAGACATACAGACGGACGATCACGGGAGGACCCAGGGAGAAGGCAGCGCCTACAAGCCACGAAAGGAGGACCCAGCCCCTGAGACACCTTGATCGTGGATTTCTGGACTCCAGAACTGTGACAGTCAACATCTACTGTCCCAGTCACCCTGTCTGTGGTGTTTTGCTGGGGCACTCCGAGCTACGACAGACACCACGCCCTGGGATAGCTGTGGGGCTGGGAGGGAAGCTGCAGACACTCGGATGTATTTGTCCAGCCCAAACACTTCAAATGGACTGAGTTATTCAAACCAAAACTCAGCGAGGAGACGGGCAACTAAAGAGTTAATGGGGAGACTGGAAGTGAAATGGGTCTGGGCCATCAGCTGATGGCTAGTACTGGAGGCGGGGTGCAATACAGCTGTGAGGTCAGTGGGGCGGGGGGGGGGGGGGAGGATGGTGGATTCTCACTCTGATCCTGCCTGTGATGGATCCCGTGAAGGGGTCAGAGCAAAGCCTCCAACACAGAGAACCTAGAAAGCAGGCCCTCAGGTAGCTGTAGCTGCCGCCTCTTCCGCGAGACTTAACAGCTGGGGAGGCTGGAGCCAGGCATCCTCCCAGGGGTGGCGCCATCTCCAGCATCAGGAAGAATCTTCACTTCCTCTTTGAAACTGCCCTGGAAGTGAGCTTAGGGACAGAGCTCAGGCAAAGCAGTGCCTCACTCGGTGTGTAAAGCCTCCTTCCCTCTCTCACAGCTCCCTGAAAGCTCCTTGCAGAGAACTCTGTTTAATAACCTGGGAAAAGCATTAAAAGTGAGTCCGAAGAACTCATTTAATGGATTCTTGGAGGCGGCTAGGATCCTCAGAGCTCTGTGAAGCTGGGGAACTTATTCTTGGTAGAGCCTCCAGCTGGAGAGAAACTGTTTGACTTTCCCCGAAGCCAATTCGAGTTGTTGTTCCTCCTGGGAAGATGCATCTCCCAGCACCTCCCCTCTCCCATGTGGGCAGCGGATTCGGAGCTGCTCTTTTCTGCAAAGCCATGGGTGGCCCAGGTCAGGCATCTGGGAGGAGCCGGGTTCTGGGAGCAATTCTGAAAGATAAACCACCCTCTGGAGGGTGTGACTCCCAAGACTTCGATTCTTTGAGCCACCATGACTAGACAGCCCCCTCCTTCCTTTCTGACAGAGGACTTGAGCCCTTGGCACTGCAGTCCAGCTGTTTACAGATGGCTGAGAAGCCTGTCTGTGCCCAGCAAGAGTGCGGCTGTGTGGCCAGTGGATTCAGCATCCACGTCCCAGCGACTGCTCACATTCTCTGAAGATGTCTGAGGCTGCCCATGCGCTCTTTCCCCGTTTTCAGGCATGCAGCATGCAGGCCCCACTCCCGCCGCTGGACTTACAGTGAACGCAGCCAGGAAAGTGAGTCTGCCCTGACTTGCCCCGGATTCTGCAGGAAGGCCCCACCTGAACCACCTCAGTCCCATGGAAAGGGGGATCCTTTGTCCCTTCGGTGCCAATCGGACTGAGGACCCCCGGGCTGTCCCGAGCCCAAGTGCATAGTGACCTCACGGGAGGCTGGTGGCTAAGCCATGCCCTGGGGTCCTGGGGGGTTGGGCTCGGGAGTACCTGGGGTGATCCTGCTCATGCCCTCCCTGGTGGACGCATCTTGCCCCGGTTTCCAGGTGCGGTGGAGAGGGGAGCTCCGGGGCTGGCAGAGTGAGCAGGACCTGGGTACCGAGAGAGAAGGCGGCTCCTAGGCTGCTGGGCTGGGCAGAGGGTGGACGGTGGGGCTGATCCGCGATGAGGTCCCAGGGAAAGCCGGCCGCGTCCCCATCTTACCTCTGCTGGTGCCACAGCCCTTTCCTTTCTGTGGCCCCTCCCCATGTGGAGGATACTGAGGAGGCTAGGACAGCCCGCGGGCTCAGGAGTGCCCAGTGACCCAGTCCTGGCCAATCGGGGGTTCCCGTTTCCCAGGCCACAGTGATTGGTTGAGGGACGGTCATCCAGGCCAATCAGAATCCTGCCTGGGTTTTTCCTCTACATCTACTGGGAAAGATGTTCTGTCCCTGGGGGGCTGTGATGCTGGCAGATGTGTGAGCAGGGAGGGGGCTCCTCAGCCCGGGGAAAGGCTGGGGCCGGCACAGGGAAGAAGCAAGGGCAGGAGGTCAGTACCAGGAGATGGGGACAGCAGTACAGAGCGAGACAGAGACACACACTCACCGAGACAGAGACACAGAGACATACAGAGAGAGGGAGACAGAGAAGGGAGTGAGAGACAGAGACAGGCCCCCAGCACCACCGTGGACTCCTGTCTCCAGCTGTTGAGTCCCCCCGCACATTATTCACCTATGAAACTTCAGCTGCTCGGTTGGGGCCTCATAGGCTGTCGCTACCTGACTGTGTTTTGACCTATAAAAATGGCAGCTTCACAAGGCTTGACTGAATGACAAGAGGGAACTTCTATGGCTTGCCGCCCAGAGGCCTGGAGAAAGTAGGTTTGGCCGGTGGCCACGCTGACCCGCAGGAGCCCTGCCCCTTTGAAGCCCTTCCCTCTTTTAGATCTGCTGGGTTTACAAGGGGCCCAAGTCGTTCCTGTTCTTGATGATTCATTTTCTAAAAACGGCATTTCTGATTCCTGATGGTAGAACTTCAAGCCCCGGCGCCTCTCTAGGGTGCACACTTGGGTGCCCCTGACCCAGGATGGGTACTGTCTGGCTCTCTTAAGGAGCTGTGGTCAAAGCACCCCTACCTGCTGCAGGACCAGGACCGGGGTCCCATCGCCAGGTTCCCCAGGGAGGCCTTGCCCTGAAAGGGGTCCTGGGCAGCCCGTGCCGTGAACTCCTGCTTTGGACAGGGCTAGCTCCTCACCTGCTCTGCTGCAGGCCTGGGGCTGCCTCCACAGCTGCAGCCTCCAGTGGTGTGTGTAGGCTGCAGCTTCAGACAGGGCCACCCTCCAGGATCACTGCAGCCTAGCTGGCTCTATGAGAGGAAGTGCCAAGGGGCTGGAGGATGTGGGAGCACCTGAGTAGGGAGTGGGGAGTGGGGTGCCGTAGGCTGAGGCCCTCCGGCAGTCAGTGCCCACTCACACCCGGGACCCATGCCCAGCAGGGCCTCACACTGAGCTCCCCGTGGAGCCATGGGTGCAGTTCCAGGGACATACGCTGCTTGTCACCCAACTGGAGATATGAGTGGGGCTCTGAGAGTGGACAGGTTTCATAAACTTTGCAGTTATCTTGTGCATAACACAACTATGCTGCATCCTGTGGGTCAAAGCACGAGACGCTTTTGTGCGGTGGTGCTCGTGGGTATGAGCATTTCTTCCTTCTGAAGCAATCCAGGAGGCTCAGAACACCATAGCAGCTGGGTCCTGGAGGTGGACTCTAGGGAATGACTCTCCCTGGCTTCCCCCAAGGCCTCTCTGACCCTGTCCAGCTCTCCCCCACCCCCCGGAGGTCAGGAGTGTTCACTCTGGGGTCAAGGCTGGGCTTGGCGTCTGCACCCGTGTTTGTGCTCTCCATTGCCCTGCAGAAGATGGCATTTAATCCTTTCAGCTGCGGGCCAAGGACAGTGCTATGAGCATGAAATGAGCATCAAATACCTTGTGGGTATTCATCTTAGAGGCTTAGTGACTTCCGGGGATCCATAGCCTGAAAATGGAAGGGCAGAGAATCAACATCAGGCTCTTGGCTAGGCCACTGGGTCCAGCCAGGCCTTCTGCAGAGAAACGGCATGGTAGCAGGTCCTGGATACTTGGATACCATTGTGCTACTTTTTCTTTGAAATAAAACGTTCATTTTCCAATATAAAAAGTCTAGATGCTACCCCCCACCACGTGCCCCTCCCCAGCAATAGCTGGCTGAGCTGGAGTGGGCCCCTGACCCCACAGGCTGACCAGTGGCCTTGGGTCTAGGGAGGAGAGGTGAGCTGAGCCTAGCCAATTCTGTCCGTGGGGCAGAACCAGGGGATCTGGGTGTCTGTGCAGGGAGCTCAGTTGGAGGCCCCTACAGGCAAGGGCTGAGGTCGATACTAGAGGAGTCGGCAAAGGAGGGTGGTGCATGCAGGGAGAAGTGATGAGCCCTGAGGAGAGGAAGGGGCACGGCAGCAGGGGGCCCCAAGGAGGGGTCGAGGTGAGGGAAGAGAGAACCAGAAAGCCAGAGAGGAGGAGGAGAGGGAGGGCTGGGTGCTGTGGGCTGAATGTCTGTGTCTCTGCAACATTCCTGGGTTGGACCCTAACCTTCAATGGCATGGTGTTGGGGTGAGGCCTCTGGGAGGAGACTGAGCCCTTGTGATGGGATCAATACCCTTACAAAAGGGACCCCAGAGAGCTCGATTCCAGCTTCTCCCTCTGCCACGTGAGGACGGCGTGAGAAGGCAGCCGTCTCCACACCAGGGACAGGCCCTCACCAGAACCCAGCCCTGCCGGCATCCTGCTCTCAGGCTTCAACCTCCAGAACTGGGAGAAAATCAACCCATTGGTTTTTGAGATGGAGTCTCACTCTGTCGCTCAGGCTGGAATGCAGTGGCGCGATCTTGGCTCACTGCCACCTCCACCTCCCGGGTTCAAGGGATTCTCCTGCCTCAGCCTCCTGAGTAGCTAGGATTACAGGTCCCCACCACCACGCCCAGCTAACTTTTGTATTTGTAGTAGAGATGGGGTTTTGCCATGTTGGCCAAGCTGGTCTCAAACTCCTGACCTCAAGTGATCCTCCTGTCTCAGCCTCCCAAAGTGCTTGAATTACAGGCGTGAGCCACCGTGGCTGGTCACCCCTGCTGTTTTGGAGCCCTCGGTCTAGGGTATTTTGCCCTAGCGGGTTTAGCTGACTCAGACAGAAGGGAAGGGAAGGAAACTATGGGAGGAGAGAGAAGAGGGAAACAAGGAGAGAAAGCCCCTCTGTTCCCCACAATGTTGCAGTTCTAGCTTCCCAGAAGATACAGGGATGGCTGGTAAGAATAAGAGAAGATGCCTAACATCAGAGGTCTCCAGGGAAATGTGAGCTAAAGTCACAATGAGACGCCACCTCACACGGTTCCAACTGAAAAAGACGGCACACACCAAGTACTGGCGAGGCCCAGGAGAGGCTGGACTGCCACACGTGGCTGGCAGGGACGCGAGATGGTGCAGCTGCTTTGGAAGACCGCTTGGCCTTCTCTTCAAGTTGCACGGCCATCTATCACATGACCTAGCCTTTCCTCTTCCGAATATCCAAGAGAATGAAGGCACCCATCTACCCCAACTCTAGTGCACGGACATTCTCAGCAACTTTATGTGTGGTACGTCCGGAGTGGATGCAACCAAACGCCCATCCACCGCGACTGGTTGCCAAATTGTGGGCCGTCCACACGATGACTGCCCATCACTCGGCAACGCGAAGGAACGGGCTGCCGGTACACACGCCTCAGAATAATCACGCTGCCGGAGAGGATCCAACCCAAAAAATAGCATTGATTGCGTGACTACATTTCATGTGAAATTCTAGAGGGTGCAGGCCGCTTTGATGTGACGGAGCTGGGTGGTCCCTGCAGCTGTGGGGGCGGGAACGTGATGTGAAGGAGCTGGGAGGTCCCTGCAGCGGTGGGGGCGGGGCTGTGAAGGAGCTGGGGGGGGTCCCTGCAGTGGTGGGGGCGGGGCTGTGATGTGATGGAGCTGGGCGGTCCCTGCAGCGGTGGGGGCAGGGCTGTGAAGTGAAGGAGCTGGGGGGGGTCCCTGCAGGGGTGGGGGCGGGGCTGTGATGTGATGGAGCTGGGCGGTCCCTGCAGCGGTGGGGGTGGGGCGGGGGTGGGAGCAAGCCGGTTGGTGGAAGGACTTGTCACCTTGACCTTGGCGATGGTTTCCCAAGAATACACACATGCGAAAACTTACAGAATTGCACACTTTAAATATGCAAACTTGACGTTGATTATGCCCCAGGAAAGTTTTTAAAAAGTATATCATGATATGTCCGATACCACAGGAGAGGCTGCCCCATACATCTGTGTGTGAGGGGGGGAGTGGCATTTGATATAAAGAACATAGAAGTTACTGGGACCAAGACATGAAGATGACCCCAGTGGCCCCTCCTACGTTGACCAGATCAAGCTTCAGGTTCTGGGAGACAGCTGGAGTCCACGCCCCACGCAAGCCCCTGGCTACCCCTGAGGGTGAGGAGGGGAAAAGGGGCGCCAGCTGATGTCTCAAGCTCCCAACCCCACACCTCACTTTAGCAAACGGCCACTTTTATGTTCTGTCTGACTTAGAGTGTGCAAAGTACTTCTCACACCGAAGACTTCAGGGCACACCCACATCCTGGTGACAGTGGAGCCCGCTGGGGGCCCTGAAAGGCCTGGGCTGATGATATGCTCTTGGATTCCACACCCTGCCCCGGGGCGGATGGCGCTACACCAGTTTCTCTCCAACCACCAAGACCCATGCTCCTGGCCCCCAGCCCCGGTTCTTCTCCAAACATGGACACTTCTTAGGAAATCTGGTCTCCTCCTGCCAGCTCCGAGGGGCGGCCAAGTCCCCAGCGTGGTGCTGATGGAGAACTCGGCCAGTTCCTCTTGTCTATGACCACAGGGCTCACAGCACTCATGGCAGCCCCTGCCCAATCTCTCTTAGGCCCTGTCTCAGTTTACCCTGCTGATCAATCTCCAGGTAAGCCAACACAGACTGTGGAGGTCTGGCCCAAAGCCAGCCTGTGCTTGTTTGGGGCCTTTATTCTGAGCTTCCCCACACTTCCCACAGCCTGCCGGGAACTCATACCACAGGGCACTAAATTCCCCACCTCCCCCACTGGGAGAGGCAACATCAGGGTAGGGGGTAGGGGTCTTTGGAGGCAGGAGAACAGGCTGGCTTGATGCCTGCTTCCGCTCCATCCCAGCACTGCAACTGTGACTGATCACCTAATGTCTCCCATTCATTCATTCATTCATTCATTCATTCAGTCAGTCAGTCATTCTTTTACTCACTCATCTGACTCTGGGGCCATGGCTCCTCCCATTTTCACACATTTGCACTTTGCCGGGGGACTTCTACTGAGTGTCCCTTTGCCCATGAAGGTGGCGTGCCCTGAAGAGTCCCCTCCCCTTCTCTGACTCTGTATGCAGCCCTGGCTCCACCATGGAGCAGGAAGAGAAGGAGGGGCTGGCTCTGATGAGATCCACCCTGTGCACTGGGGGCCACGCTGTTCTGCAGCATGGAGCACAGACAGGGGTCTCAGTCTATGAACTGGGGGATTAGGTTACATGTCTGCTAGTAGTGCTGGCACACCTCTGAAACCATTATGGTTGGCAGCCTTACAAAACTCTGACCCCAAACCTTGCTGCCCGGCAAGTTTTCTTTGCTTTCCTTCCCCGTCCTCCTCATTTTGCCATGGTACCTAGAGGCTGAGTAGAGGTCCTGCTATGAGTCCCGCCTGTCCTGCAGGCCCTGCCCAGCTATCCCCATCCCCACACTCACACACAGGAAGCCACACATACAAAAGGCACGTTTCTGTTCCAAAATCTTCATTGCAGCTGATCCTCTGTGGTACATTCAAGCCAGGCCCCCCTTGTTCCCTGCTCCGGGTGGGGACAAGGACAGCACACTGAGTAGGAAGGACACTGGGGTCCAAGTCAAGCCACCCAGGCAGGCAGCAGAGGAGAGGTCACCCAACGGTGACTGTCAAGGTACAAAGGCCGGCTGGGCGTGGTAGCTCACACCTGTAATCCCAGCACTTTGGGAGGCCGAGGCAGGTGGATCACCTGAGGTCAGGAGATTGAAACCAGCCTGGCCAAAATGGCAAAAATCCATCTCTACTACAAATACAAAAAAAAAAATCAGCTGGGCATGGTGGTGGGTGCCTGTAATCCCAGTTACTCAGGAGGCTGAGTCAGAAGAATTGCTTGAACCCGGGAGGCAGAGGTTGCAGTGAGCTGAGATTGCGCCACTGCACTCTAGCCTGGGTAACAACTCCAGACTCTGTCAAAAAAAAAAAAAAAAAAAGAAAAAAAAATGTACAAAAACTACAGAGTCAGCCCCAAAGAGGGCACACAGAGTCCCCTGGGGTAGGGAGGAGACACCAGGCTTTTCTTTATCATTCCCTCTGCCTCCACCTTTGGCGTTTCCACATGTGTTTTGCAATGTGTGCGTGCTTTACAGAGTGCAGTAAATCGACACTCAGGTGGCGGGGGTTGGGGGGGTGCGGGATGAAACGTGCAGAGACTCTGGGGCTGTGAGGTGACTGCTGACAGGCTTCTGCATAGCCGCAGCCCGTGGTGGGTGACGGCGTGGAGAACCTGGGTCAGTGGGGGCAGGTGGGCTGGACAGAGTGGAGGAGGCTGAGCTCCTGTGAGGCTCCTCGGAGCTAGACTGGGGCCCTGGTAGGTTTTAATTCCTTACCGCAGAATCCCCTGGGCCGTGCTACAGCCTGGCAGTGTCAGGGGCTCGGTAATTATTTGTTGGTGGAGTCACCTGAGCAGTGAGAGGCAGGCGTGAGCTTCGGTGTGCTGCCTTTCCCGTTTTCCAGAGTGGAAATGCGTCCCCCGCCCCCCCACAACCAGAGCATCGCACGGGCTTAAATTCTGGCAGACAGACTCCTGGCATCTGAGCACCAGGCCATTTGTGTCTATGGGGAGTCACCTGTCCCTCAGTACTTCTTAGGAGCCCTTTGTTTTCACAGGTGCTGGGATGCAGATGAGGAAAGGAGAGGCTGCGGGTGCAGGGGCATGGAAGCTGCAGGCGTAGATGTGGTGTGGAGCCTTCCTGTGAGGAACAGCAGGCGGCTGCGGCAGACCCCATGCACTTCCCGGGAAGGCAGCCGTGCCAGCGGGGAGCACTGGACTCAGCGTCAAAAAAACCCACACTCACGCCTCTGATCCCAGCACTTTGGGAGGCCAAGGCGGGTGGATCACAAGATCAGGAGATTGAGACCATCCTGGCTAACACGGTGAAACCCCATCTCTACTAAAAAAAGTACAAAAAATTAGCTGGGCGTGGTGGCAGGTGCAGGTGGCAGTTACTGGGGAGGCTGAGGCAGGAGAATGGCATGAACCCAGGAGGCGGAGCTTGCAGTGAGCCGTGATTGCGCCACTGAACTCTAGCCTCAGCGACAGAGCGAGACTCCATCTCAAAAAAACAAAACAAAACAAAACAAAAAAACACCACACTCCCAGCCCTAACTCTGCCCTTACCAGCCTGAAGAAGCTACCTGGCTCTCCCAGGGCCTCTGTTTCCCCATCAGTAAGACTGGGATGCCCAGGGCTGCTGTGAGGTAATGAAAGTCCCTGCAGACAGGTTTCATCATTTCCTTATCCCTCACTTTTCTCCCCTACTAAGTAGGGCAGTAGAACTACCAACCCCGAGGGACTGTGAGGGGGCCATGAGTCAGCCCCAAGGACAGAGCAGGCAGGTGACAAACACCTGGGGAGTGTCGGTGGCTCTCTAGAAATAATGAGTATCACGCAGTTAGCAGAAGGGATAGCCAGGACACTGTGGGAGCCCCGGAGATCGCCCATCCTGCACCTGCCACGGAGGCCACGCCGCTGCCTCCCTCCCTGGGAATGAGCTCCCTCAGTGCCTCTGGACCACGTCATTGGGCGCCAGCCTCTTCCCTCAGTCTGGATACGGTGACACAGACGTGACACCATGGAGCCCAGACACCCCCAGGAGGACTTGTGATCCCCGTGCAGTGAGAGGAAGGAAGAGTGACTCAAGGCTGCGTCTTTCTGGAAAGCATAATATGGGATCATCAGTGTCAAAACCCCGAGCTCCGGGCAGGGGCCATGATTGCTCCAGTGACCCCAAGACCACCAGGAATGACCCAACCACGCGGAGAGTGAGGAGGGCCGCGGCCACGCCTTTCTCCCTGGTGGAGCCGCTTCATGGCATCCACGGACCACAAGACACCTCTGGGCTGAGGAAAGTCACACGATTCCCAGAGCCTCGATTCCACTGCAAATGGAGACCGAAAGCCACAGGCGGGTTTGCAGAATCGAGCCAGGTAACAGGCGTGGGGTCCTGGCCAGTGACCACCCCCGGGCCTACAGGCGCTGCTGCTCCTCCTCTTGCAGGGAAATCATCCTTTCCGGATGTGCACAAAATAGACGAGGCAACAGATTGATCTGAGGGGCCAGGCCTGCTTTCCCGCCCAGGCCCACCCCCACCTGAGCATTCAGGCACTGGACTCGTGGCTCCTTGCCCTGGCTGCACTGCACCCCACAGCCTGGGTGGGCTGATAAATGGAGGCAAACTCTGTGTCCCTATTCCTGTGTTAAAGTCCCAACCCCCACAACCTCAGAACGTGACTGTATTTGCAGATAGGACCTTTAAAGAGCTGGTTAAATTAAAATGAGGCCATTAGGGTGGGCCCTAATCTAGTAGGACTGGTGTCTTTTAAGGAGATGAGGACACTGACACACTCGTGGGGATGATCTGTGAGGGGACAGGGAGAAGGTGGCTGAATGCCAGCCCAGGAGAGAGGCCTCAGGAGGAACCAGCCCTGTTCCATCTTGATCTCCCACTCCAGTCTCCAGAATGTGAGCCCACCAACGGCCCGTGTAAGCCGCCCAGTCCGTGGGGCGTTGTGGTCAGCCTGAGCTGACTCAGACACACGAAGACACACTGAATGCATTGCCGTGGCAGCTCGTACACTGCACTCTCGCCATCGCACAGACAGGGAAGCAGCCTACAGATGCGGCGCCTGTCCAAGGTAGGACTCGAACCCCAGCAGGATGCCTGCAGGGTGCACTGTACTTCCCGGAACCACGACAGGCCGCAAGAAATGGAGACTCCTGCTCCCCCCAGAAGGGAGGAATGCAGATTGCTTTGGAACTTTTATTCCAGCCCCACAAGAGTGGGTTTCAGGAACTGCGCCTTCTCTGCTCACCTGAGGATGGTGATGCTGTTGGTGCAGAAGGCGAGGTCTCAGGGAGGACACGCACATGGCAGGACACACAGCCTTCCCAGCCTGGACCACAGCATCGCACAGCCCAAGTGCTTGTGGCCACGACGGGCTCTGGAGGCCCACATCCTTTACGTGCACCATTCTGGTACTGACAGTGGTTCCTCCCCCGTGGAGTAGACAGCGTGTCCCTGAGAAGGTGGGGGGCCCTGGGGCACATCTCACAGACAGAACCTTCATCTCACACCACCGTGAACCAGCCAGGTGCGTGGCCTCGCGCTTGGTGACATCGAATCTGCTAATTTACACGAACTGGAGTGACAGGACAGCCTATGGAAGATTTTCGCCCAATTCAGAGATAACCAAGAGATTGGTTTTCTTCTCAAAGGGGGACAACTGCCCTTGCCTTGAAAGTTACTTATTCGTGATGGTTTAGATGTCGGGGATGCCACGAGCCCAGAGACCATCTAGTGGATCACTCGCAGCCCTTCCCTGGCCTCCCCACAGGACGGGCAGCCTCCCCTCACAGCCCATTCCCACGCGCCGCAGCACCAGCCTCTCTCCAGCTGTTGCTGAATACAGGGACGTGGGAACCTGAACACAGAGAAGCATGAATGCAGGTGAGAACGAGGCCTGTGCGGGATCCAGGGGAGTAGGAACGCAGGGCTACACATCCTAGGTCCCACTCTGATTTATTAAATTAGGTCTTGCTCAGACTCCAGGCCCAGCTCACCCCTGGCAAAGTGGCCAAGGGCATGGATGTGTCCCCAGTCCAACCCTGCCCTGTGCTGGGCGTGGGACATCATATTTCTCAAGAAAACCATTTCCAGCCAATGAGCTCACTGGGCTACCTTAGCATCTACACGAAACACAGGTCAAAGCCCCTCGCACGAGCACGACGTGTCCCCGAAAAGGCCCAGCTGTGGGACGGGACAATGGTGGCTGCCTCTGAGGACAGCCAGAAGAGGCTGCAGCTGGCACTACATCCTTTCCCTTCTTTCTGCCCAGAAAGTGGGGCCTACAGGCCACCCCATGGGGCAGAGCCCAGTCCTGGGTGATGGTATGAATGTAAGATAGGCACGGACGGAGCTGGGCCCCAGGTGGTGTCTCCCGGGCCTGGGCGGTATCAATGTAAGACAGGCATGGATGGAGCTAGGCCCCAGGTGGCATCTCCCAGGCCTGGGCCAGATCCCGGGGACCCCAGGTGTCCCCAGGACCTGGCCTGTGCAGGTCAGCCCGCTGTGGTCAGCAGAGCCATCGCTGCCAGATGTCCATGCCCTAATCCCTGGGACCTGTGTGACCACAAGTGGTAAAACAGACTTTGCAGATGTGATGAAGACCTGGAGATGGCCCTGACGTTCAGCGTCATCAAAGGGTCCTGATAAGTGGAGGAGGAGCTGGGAGGAGCAGAGCTGGAGAGGTGAGTTTGGAAGCAGAGGTTGGAGGGATGCGCTGCTGGCTGGAGGCGCCACAAGCCAAGGAACCAGGTGGCCTCTAGAAGACGGAAAGGCAAGGAAACAGGCTCTCCCGGAGCCTCCAGCAGAAACCAGCCCTGACCACACCTTGACTTTAGCCCAGTGAGCCCCGCGTTGGACTTCTGGCTTCCAGAACCCTAACATAATAAACACGTGGTGTTCGAAGCCACCAGGTTCATGGTGACTTGCTGCCACCATGTCAGCCACAGGAAGTGCAGAGCTGACTTCTATGAGGCTGAGAACATCAGAAAGCTGTGGACATCCACCGGGCTGCTGCGAGGGGGCGCTCTGCAGACCAGCCCCTCCCTTTGGGTCATTAATAAACGGCGGGGGGCGGGGGGCGGCTGGGCTGAGGCTCTGTGCAGTCTTGCTGGCTACGTTTTGCAACTGAAGACCCTGTAATAAGCCACAAGGTGAGAGCTCAGCCCTGTACCCCACGTGGCCCCAGTGTCCAGGGGGCCACCAGCAGGACGTCTCTGAACATCCCTTTGTCACTGCAGACCATGCCAATCTCCAGAACACTCAATGTGTCCCTTACCCTCCTGCAGGATGAAATTGGGCTGCCAGTGAGTGGCGTGGGCCTGGAGCCTGGGCTGCTGGGGATCTGGCCTTGTCTGGGAAGTCTGGGTCTGCTCGGTGTTGCCAGAAGAAATTGTGGGCACCTGGTGGCACTCACGGGGGCTCAAGATGAAGGACGAGGGAGTGGTGTTTTGCCAGGACCAAGGACAGCGCCGTGGCACTGGCTCAGTGGGCACGGGAGCCGCTTCCTCCCATTCTTCAGGCCTGAGGCTGCTTCCCAGCTGGTGGCTGCCCGGCCAGAGCCAGGGCTGGGGCAGACGGGAACAGCGAGGCCAGCAGGCCATGGGCCACATCTTCACGCCAGGCTCTCCCAGGCCTGGGCGGTGTCTCCCAGGCCTGGGCAGTGATGGTACCTCAAATGAGAGATGAGACCTCAAAGCTTGTGCTGCTCTCAGAGGCTAGAGCTGGTTTGGCTCGGGAGACCCTGGGGGGCTCACTGCTGTTCCCTCTGTGGGCCCCAGGATGCCGCAGCACACACATGTGGGTATACATCCCACACCCCTCTGTCACTCTGCCCTGACCTGGAGCCCACTAGGTCCAGGGGCTCTCAGAGTTCTGGCTCTTCCCCGTCATCAGCACCTAAGTGTTCGTCACTGCGAGGCCTTCCGAGGAGCCGCCAGGGAGGGAGGACGCCAGATCCAGGGACAAGAGGCACCCGGATTGAGAACGGATAAAGGTTCAGGGCACTCCCTTCTCGAGAAGTCACCGTGGGAATCTCCGTCAGGGACAATGGCAAAAAGCAAGTCTAGTGTTTGGAGGGCAAGGGAAGAAAAGCTCTTGTAGTCACTGAAACAGAACCACAAACCTGACTGGCTGTTCCAGTACCTTAGGAAAGGCCTCTGTCTTCCTCAAAGATGGCATCTTCCTATCTGAATGTCATATTGTCTGTTACATCAAGGTTGTTGGTGCTTCAATTTTTGTTACTGTTTTTTTACTTCTCACCAACACCATAACTCACTATACTTTAAAGCTAGCTAGGCCAGGTGCAGTGGCTCATGCCTGTAATCCCAGCCCTTTGGGAGGCTGAAGAGGGCAGATCACTCGAGGTTGGGAGTTTGAGACCAGCCTGGCCAACAAAGCGAAACCCCATCTCTACCAAAAATACAAAAGTTAACCAGGCGTGGTGGCATGTGCCTGTAATCCCAGCTACTCAGGAGGCCAACGCAGGAAAATCGCTTGAACCCGGGAGGCGAAAGTTGCAGTGAGCTGAGATCGTGCCACTGCACTCCAGCCTGGGTGACAGAGCAAGACTCTGTCAATCAATCAATCAATCAATCAATCAAGCTAGCTAGCTAAAGGCAAAGACTGAAGTTGGGGCCTGGTGCACACAGTGGCATTCCGTGAGTACAGAGAGCCCAGCCCTGGAACTGGAGGAACTCACCCCAAGCCTCGCTCTGCCAGCTCTGAGCTGTGTGACTGCTGTGGCCCCTGGGAAGCCACTTAATCTTCCTGGACTCCAATTTAACCTCCTGTAGAGCAAATTTCCTGATCTCCTCTCTCGGGCACACGAGCACTGGGGCTGTAAATGTTTGCTGGCCCTGCCCCAAGCCTGATGCCCACAGAGACCACCCTGCCTCCCCTGGAAGCTGCTGGTCAATGGGAGGGGACAGATCCCGGGCCGGGCCCAGCCTCCCTTCCCTGCCGAAGAGCTGAGGCCAGAGGAGGGGTTGGCCTGGGGAGAGAGCAGACAGACCCAGAGCGGAGAGTCCAAGGTGCTATCAGTCAGAGAAGGCCTTGGAAAGAAAGCAGAGAGGGGCCCCACCCCAGGGGGCTAATGCCGCCGTCCTCATGATGAGAAGCGGCCTGAGCACCAGCTGAAAGGACCACCTAACTATCCCCACACATCCAGGGCCTCCAAGCCCCTAACTCTGTTACTGCTGACTGAATGCCACGGAGGCCGCCAGCCCCGGCCGGATCCAATTAGCTCATGCACACAGGTCTGCAAGTGACGGGGAGGGCTGGGGCGAGATGCTCTCTGCTCGGCCTGCTCAGCAGATGGGACCCACTCAGCTTCCCTGTGGAGTCCCGGAGCCAGTGCGTCCCTCTGAGCTCCCTACAGAGGCGGCAGGCAGCAGATACATGCTCAGGCCCGTATCTGTCTGACCAGTGCGTGCAGGCTGGGGCGGCAGGAGGATGTGCAAACCTCTCCCCTGGTTCACTGAGGGTGGCCCTGGAGCGATGGGGCCCTCACAGGTCCTGGTGGGCACCCGGTCAGGTGTGGGGATGCAGTGTCTCACTTCTGATGCTGTCAGGGTCCCTGAAGGGGCCTTATCCCAGAGATGACAGCCAAAAACCAGATGTGTCACAGGCAGCATCTGTGTGTGCTCTGGTGGTGTTCTAGAAGCTGGTGGAGCTTCAGAACCACCTGGGAGGCTTTGGACAAATGCAGACCCTGGGCCCGCTCCCTGGCAATCTGAGTCAGCCAGGCTGGGCTGGCGATGGGGCTGGGGTCTGCTGAGTAGGATGGATGTCTGATGAGCAGGACCCCCAGGTGCTGGTGAAGTCTGAGAAGCCCCAGGAATCACTGGCAGAGCCTGCTCTGCAGGAGCTCACTCTCCTGAGGCTTGCAGCAGCCTCGTGGGGCCAGGGCGCTGCCCTGTGGACGGGGGTACACAGCTCAGTGCTCTGACGGCCACACGGAGCGGGGCGGGCACAGAGGGAAGACTGGGGGAGAACCTGCATGGTGCCTAGCCCCGGGGCAGGGACACTAGGCTGTGGCTGAGAACGTGTAAGGGAGCCGTGGAGGCCAGAGGGGGGATGTCGTCGTCTACCTACGGGCTCAGGTATGGCTCCATAGATGTGGGATTCCCAGGCTGACTCCAGAAGGCCTAGCAGCGTCTCCCCAACTGATGCAAGAGGTGGGAGGAGGCCTTGATGGCAGAGGGAGCATGTGGTGAGAAGGTGACCTGGAGGGCAAGGGTACAGGGCCAGGATAGAGCCAGAAGATTCAGCTGCAGAACAGGGGCCAGCATGTGATGGCAGCATCCATAGTGCCCTGATCTTCGGGGCTGTGGCACAGGCAGAAGGAGTCCAGTCCTGCCCTGTGCCTACAGCACGGCAAATGCTCAGCAAATACTGGCAGGTGCGATTTTCACGAGCTCTGATTCTTGCAAAGGGCTGGCTGACTTCTGGCTCCAAGGAGGGCCGTGCCAGGAAAGTGCAGCTAAATGCCAGCTGCCCAGATGGCACGGAAAATATGCACTCTGGGTCACCGAATCCTAAATTCACTGGGGTTGAGTCCCCTCCATCTTGAGTGGCTCAGGATAAAAACTGGAGCCCGTCCACCCCTGCTCACTGTCAGGAGCCTCCTAATGACCTACCGAGGCTGCACATCCCCTCTGCAGTCTTTTGTCCACCCAGCGGCTAGAGCGATCTTCCACAACACAACAAGAGCTCACCACCACCCCATGGTATAATGCCCGCGCACTGCCTGCTCCTCACAGGTAAAAGCCAGCACCACCCAGTGGCCCACAGGGTTCCCATGGCCTGGCCCAGCCACACCTCCCCTTTCTCCCCTGCCACGCTCCGAAGCTTGCTCAGCCCAACTGCACAGCCCTCCTTCCCTCCAACCTCCAGGCATGGCCTGACCGCCGTGCATGACTCTGCAGCCACACTGAGCACGCTCCCCAAGGCCTCATCCCCGGCCGACCCCCAGAACCATTCAATTATCGGCCGTGATTGCTGCCTGTGATGGGTCTGCCTGCCAGCACTTTGGCTCCACTCTGCCCTTGGGTGGCCCCTGACGTGTCCCCAGCTCTGAGAGTGGGGCCTGGCTCAAGGGCACATTTGCAGGTCCAGTGAGTCTAAAGGTAGGACGTAGTTACTAAGCCAGGCATCCAGGCGCTCGAATCACGTGCAGGGCTGAGTCTGTGTTTTGATCCCGTGTGACGGA
The DNA here is from genome assembly GCF_003255815.1 of Theropithecus gelada. Classification (NCBI taxonomy): domain Eukaryota; kingdom Metazoa; phylum Chordata; class Mammalia; order Primates; family Cercopithecidae; genus Theropithecus; species Theropithecus gelada. The sequence continues at coordinate 4,391,613 of NC_037682.1, read as the reverse complement.
CCTACCATCTGTGTCTTTTATTTTCTCTTTCTGATGCTCTGGCATCCAGGGTTTTGCTGACCCTGGAGGGACGGCCCCTCGAGAGTCAGGCAATTCCTAGAGAAAGTAAAAACAGCTCACCTGACAGCCGGACTTTCAAATGCCAACCAACCAAAGCAGAGGCCATGCCCATCCCTCCTCTGTCCGGCTCCCACGCTCCCAGTCACTAGCCACTATCCCTGCCCTCATAGCCCCAGGACTGGGTACCAGACAGCCAGGGACAGGCCCCACACCCTAGATCTCTGAAATAATTCCAGCTGCCAACCCTAAACCCACCTACATTGCTTGCCTTGCTCGCTCCTTCCTGCGGAAATCATGATAAAGCTCCTGTCCACATTTCCCCCCTCTCTCCCTCTGCGTCCTAATGGACCTGGTGCTTCCCCATATGGCCTCCAAGGCATGGCCTCCCCCACCTCCTGGGAATTGTGAGTTAGCAGCTGTCTCCTGATCCGTTGGCCTCGCCATACCTTAATAATAATAAAACCTACATTTTAAAACATTGGAGTACACAGGACCTGCCTGACAAAGGACCCAGGAAAGCAAGTCCCTGAAGGTAGTTGTTTTGTGTCGTTCCACTACATGTTCTGAAAAGAGTGGCAGTGCTGGCACAGTCTGGTGCCTGAGATCGTCAGCAGAGATGCAGAGGGGTAAGGGCTGGAGGACAAGCCCCTGAGCTCTGTGGCTACCACCCCAGGGACTTGGATGCATTGGATTTTGTGTGGGGGGCATGGTGAACACCACCTCGCAGCCCCTCTGAGCTGGCACAGCTCAGGCCATAGCACTCCCACTCTGGCTCAAGGGAAATGGTACCATGCTCTGTGCCCTGGGAGACCGACTGACCCAAGGGTGGGCTCCTGATCACAGGTGGCCCATCCCTTGGCTGGCAGGGGCTAAAGCCAAGAGCTGATGCAAAGGGCATTCCCAATGGGGCAGGGATGACCAGTACAGCCAGTTGGATAGGCTGCTTTGGGAAACAGAGAATTTGGGACCAGTGACAACAGAACGGACTGGCAGAGTGGGGCAGGGACAGCATGAGGGAGGAATGGGAAAGCAGCCAGTCAGTAAAGCTGCCCAGGTCCTCACAGCTCTAAGTCCCAGGCCACACTGCCCTGCAATACTCTCCAATCTCACCTGGCATTTAACACAAATTGACCAGAGTCATTCCCTGTTCTTTGTTCCTAATAAGGACACGCTTGCTTTTATCCATCCATCCATCCATCCACCCACCCACTCACCCACCCATCTATGTATTCATCCATCCATCCATCTCTTCTTTCATGTGTCCATCTACCCATCTAGCCCTCCATCCATTCATCCACCCATCCAACTACCCACTCATCTATCAATTTGCCTACCCATTCACCCACCCATTCGTCCATCCAATTAGCCATCCCTCCATCCATCCATGCACCCACCCATCCTCCATCCATCCATCCACTTGACTACCCACCCACTCATTTATCCATTTGCTCACCCACCCACCTACCCATGCATTTGTGCATCCAATTAGCTATCCATCCATCCATGCATCCACCCATCCTCCCTCCATCCATCCATCCATCCTTCATCCATCCATCCATCCATCCATCCATCCATCCATCCATCCATCCAACAGCTATTTGAACTGTTTAATTATAATCTCCCATAGGGAGACACCTAGGAAAAAGACAGATTCAACCCTGGCCTTGTGGAGTTTGCAACCTGCAGGTGACAACTGAGCAAGCAGCCATGAGTGTGGTGAAGTTTCTTGGAGAATCACACAGGGGCCTGCCCTGGGTTGTGTAATATGGTGGAGGCTATTCTAATTAGGGGGAAGGTCAGGGAAGGCTTCTCTGGGATGTGACTGTCAGGCCTGAGTGGTGCCCAGGAGTCAGCCAGGGAGGGAGGAGTGCTTGAGGCAAGAGAGCTGGGAGGTGGGCAGTGGGGGCAGATCAGGAAGATGGGAATGGGGTGCCTCCTCAGGGACTCTCTGGACGAATCTTTAAAAGCTGGGCACAAGGATCACTTGCGCCTTAGAAGGCTTGCTGTGGGCAGGGGTGGCAGGTGCGAATGAGGGAGGTGCCGGGGCCGGGGTCACCTATTGGCTTGTTTCTTTTAAGGCATGGCTGGGGCTAGTGGCACAGAGGGCCCCAGGGTGCTGCATGGCTTATCACTCAGAGCTTGGCAGCCTGGGCACACCGCTCTTCACAGGGACCTTGGAAGCTAGCTCCGAGGTGCCCCCTGCATGGCCGGCCAAGGGGCACATGCTGGGACGCAGACTCTCAGTACAGATCGCCAGCCTCTGGCACCGTCGCTGTGGAAACCAACGGGCAATGAGAAATTTAGCCATTTGAAAAAAGCATTTCCTCCTCTTATTTATATCTCTTGACCCTTCTCCTAGGGGAATGGCGAGGGAAGCACAGCTCGCAGCTGGAGCCGGGAGCGGGCAGGTGTCTTGAGGGTGCCGTTCCCCAGAATGGGGAGGGCTGCCAGTACCTCACCCCCCAGAGTGGGTAGAGCCTAGAGACGCCGTCCCAGAATACATCGCTCCCGGGAAAGATGAAAATAACGCAGAAAAGGCAAAGTCTCCCTCTTCCCTCCCCCATCTCACTCCCCTCCCAGGGACGACCTCAAACGTCACTCTGAGGATTATTATTCCAGACCTTTGTCTATGCACCGCTGGGCACGCGCAGGAATACAGACACATGCCGGTGCTCCTGTTGAACAAAACGGGGTCGCGCTCTAGCCCATGGCTCCTCTGCAGCCCACTCCCTTTGCCGAGGGCCTGTGTCGCTCTCCTGACCACAACGCTGGGGTTGCTGCATCTCTTCCACCGCTGCACAGAGTTCCACGGCGAGCTGGGCCGGGCTGCATGAAAGCAGTTCTCTCAGATGTCCAGGGATGCCACGCCACATGAATCACCAAGAAATAAAGCAATGCACTTGCCACTCCCTCCTCTAAATGCTTTCTCTAAAAGGCAACCTGGCCAACAGGAACCCGAACTAGGCAGGCCCTAATGAGGCAGAGGGGAGAAGCAGGGAGAGCAATCCGGAGAAAGGAGCCTGTCACAGAGCCACAGGAACATCTGTAAATGTGAGAGTCAGGGAAAAACGAAATTGGTCTGGGGCATTCTATGCAGCCATCAAAGGCACGGATGACAGTGCTTACCGACGGGAAAAAATACTCCCCATCCGTTCAGAAAAAAAGGGTAGGTTACAAAACAGTATGGAACAGGGAGTCCGATATTCAGAGAAAAGGTGTTAAAAAGACGCAGAGGCATATCTTATTTTATTAACCCTCGCTTTATTGTGCTTCGGGGATACTGCATTTGTTACAAACTGAAGGTTTCTGGTTTGTGGCAACCTATGGTTGAGCACATCCAGTTTTTTTTTTTCCCCACTTTTATTATTATTATTTTATTTTTATTTTTATTATTATTATTTTTTTGCTTGGAGATAAAAATATGACATTGCTTTATTTTTCTACATTGAATTAAATGATTACATTTTCTTCAGAAACTCTTATTGGCAGAGTGGTTTAAAAAAGTCAATTCAGGAATAATGAATCTTCCCCAGTGAATTCCTAGAGGCTTATGTCTTGTCCTAAAATTGACAGAAGGGCCTCTGGTCTTTAGTTCATTATGATTTCCATTGAGACGGTAATTTTTTTAAATTTTATATATGTATGTATGTGTGTGTGTATATATATATATATATTTTTTTTTTAGAGATAGGGTCTTGCTCTGTCACCCAGGCTGGAGTACAGTGGCAAGATCATAGCTCACTGCAGCTTCAAACGAAGCTCCCACCTTGGCCTCCCCAAGTGCAAGGATTCTGGGAGTGAGCCACTGTGCCTGGCCTGAGTCAGGTAAATCTGTTGGCACCATTTTTCCAATAGCATGTACTCACTTCATGTCTCTGTCACATTTTGACAATTCTTGAAACATTTCAAACTTTTTCAATATCATGGTATCTGTCATGGTCATCTGTGATCACTGATCTTTGATGCTACTATTGTAATTGTTTTGGGGTGCCATGAACTGTACCCACATAAGACAGACAACTGAACTGATAAATGTTGGGTGTTCTGACTGATCTACCAACTGGCTGGTCCGTCATCTCTCCCTATCTCCTTGGGCCTCCCTATTCCCTGAGACACAACAATATAGAAATTAGGCCGATTATAGCTCTAATTTCACATGCCAAGAGAATAAAAAAAGAAATAAGGCCAATTAATAATCCTACACTGGCCTCTAACTGTTCAAGTGAAAGGAAGAGTCACCCATCTCTCACTTCGGATCAAAAACTAGAAATGATTAAGCTTAGTGAGGAAGGCATGTCAAAAGCTGAGATAGGCTGAAAGCTGAGACAGGCCTCTTGCATCAGTTAGCCAAGCTGTGAATGCAAAGGAAAAGCTCTGGAAAGAAATTAAAAGTGCTACTGCAAGGAACACACAACTGATAAGAAACTGGAACAGCCATAGCACTGATATGGAGAAAGTTTTAACTGGTTGCACAGAAAATCAAATTGGCCACAGTATTCCCTTCAACCAAAGCCTAATCTAGAGTAAGGCCCTAACTCTGCAGTTCTCTGAAGACTGAAGAGCTGAGGAAGTTGCAGGAAAAAAGCTGGAAGCCAGAGACTTCCATCCAGTTTAAGAAGAGAAGCTGTGTCCGTCACATAAATGTGCGAGGCAAAGTAGCAAGTGCTGACGGAGAAGCTGCAGCAAGTTCTCCAGAAGATCTAGTTAAGATCATGGATGAAGGTGGCAACACTCAACAACAGATTTTCCATTGAGACAAGACAGCCTTCTATCGGAAGAAGGTGCCATCTAGGATTTTCACAGCTAGAGAAGAGAAATCAATGTCTGGTTTCAAAGCTCCAAAGGATAGGCTGACTCCCTTGTGAGGGGCCAGTACAGCTGGTGACTTTAAGTTCAAGATGGGACCCATTTCCCATTCTGAAAATCCTAGGGCCCCAGGAATTACACGAAACCTGCTCTGCCTGTGCTCTGTAAATGGATCAACGAAGCCTGGATGACAGCACCTCCGTTTACAGCACGGCTTACTGAATATTTTAAGCCCGTTGTTGAAATTTACTGCTCAGAAAAAAGAGATTCCATTCAAAATGTCACTGCTCATTGACGATGAACCTGGTCACCCAAGGTCTCTGCCAGAGATGTAAAAGGAGATTCATGCTGTTTTCATGCCTGCTGACTCAACAGCCATTTGCAGTCTATGGATCAATAAATAATTTTGGCTTTCAAGCCTTCATATTTAAGAAATACATTTTGTAAGGCTGTAGATGCCATAGACAGTGATTCCTCTGATGGATCTGAGCAAAGTCAATTGAAAACTTTCTGGAAAGGATTCACCATTCTAGATGCCATTAAGTACATCTCTGATCATGGGAGGAGGCCAGCATGTCAACATGAGTAGGAGTTGAGAATAAGTTGATCCCATCCCTCATGGATGACTTTGAGGGGTGCAGGGCAAGAGGTCACTGCAGATGTGGTGGAAACAGCAAGAGAACTAGAATTAGAAATGGAGCTGGCTGGGCAGGGTGGCTCACGCCTATAATCCCAGCACTTTGGGAGGCCGAGACGGGCAGATCACGAGGTCAGGAGATCGAGACCATCCTGGCTAACACGCTGAAACCCCATCTCTACTAAAAATACAAAAAGAAAAAAAAAAAAAAAAAAAAAAAGCTGGGTGTGGTGGTGGGCACCTGTAGTTCCAGCTACTCGGGAGGCTGAGGCTGGAGAATGGCGTGAACTTGTGAGGCAGAGCTTGCAGTGAGCTGAGATTGCACCACTGCACTCCACTCTGGGCGACAGCGCAAGACTCTGTCTCAAAAAAAAAAAAAAAGAAGAAGAGGAAGAAGTGGAGCTGACAATGGGACTGAAATGCTGCAATCTCATTAGAAAACCTGAATGGATGAGGAGTTGCTTCTTAGGGACAAGCAAAGAAAGTGATCTCTCGAGATGGAATCTATTCCCGGTAAAGATGCTGTGAGCATTGTTAAAATGATAACAAAGGATTGAGAATATTCCGTAAGTCTAGTTGATAAAGCAGCAGCAGGGTTGCAGAGAAAAGACTCCAATTCTGAGAATTTCTGCTGTGGGTAAAATGCTATCAAACAGCATCGCATGCTACAGAGACACCTTTCATGAAGGGAAAAGTCAATTGATGTGGCAAACTTCATTGTTGTCTTATTTTCAGAAATTGCCACAGTCACCCCAGCCTTCGGCAACCATCGCTCTCATCAGTCAGCAGTCATCAACACTGAAGCAAGACCCCCCACCAGCAAAACGATTATGACTCGCCAAAGGCTCTGATGATTGCTAGCATCTCTCAGCAATAAGGTATTTTAAATTAAGATATGCACACTGCTTAGACATGATGCTATTGCACACTTAACGGACTACAGGATAAACATAACTTTACTATGCACTGGGAAACCAAAAAAACGTGTGCGTCTCGCTTTAATGTGGTATTTGCTGTCCTGTGGTGGTCTCAGCTGAACCCACAAATATCCCCAAGGTCGGCCTGCACAGAAAACAAGGGCTGAGAGGCATCCTGAAGTTAACGAGGCTTCTCTTGGGACCAAGACCCTCGGGCCTGGAGGATTCATTACTCTTATAATTAGTATCCCTCTCCCCAGTAGATATTATTTTTTTTAAAAGGAAAAGACAAAGAAATGGAGGGAAAGGGAAGGTTCTAGAAATGGGTCAGAAAAAGGAAGGTAGAGGCCGGGTATGGTGGCTCACGTCTGTCATCCCACACTTCGGGAGGCCAAGGTGGGCGGATCACTGGACCTCACTTGAGGACCAACCTGGCCAACACAGTGAAATCCTGTCTCTATTGTAAATACAAAAATGAGCCGGGTGTGGTGGTGAGTGCCTGTGATCCCAGCTACTAGGGAGATTGAGACAGGAGAATTGCTTGAATCTGGGAGGCAGAGGTTGCAGAGAGCAAAGATCACGCCACTGCACTCCAGCCTGGGCTACAGAGAGAGAGACTCTGTCTCAAATAAAAAAAAAAAAAGAAAGAAAGAAAAAGAAGAAAAAGAAAAAAGAAGGTAGAAAAGAAAGAAGCAAAAGATGGAAGAAGGAGCCAGAATCCACAGAGCCAATTTGTGCAGATAAATTAGAGGAGTAAGCGCATTGCCCTGGACTCAATGCTGTCAACTTCTGGAGATACAACATTTGCTTTTCTTAAAAAAAAAGAAGGAAAAAATAAAAAAAAAAAAAAAAAGCAACATCATAGCTCCATTTTTGTCTTCTCCAAGGAAACATAACACATTTCAACAACTTAAAAAGGGACAGGAAGACCATGTGAAAACATCCTGAAATAGTGTTCTCTCAAGGGCAGACCTGAGCTACACTGATCTCCTGAAACATTTTTTAAAATGCAGAGATGTGGGCTGGGCGCGGTGGCTCACGCCTGTAATCCCAGCACTTTGGGAGGTCAAGGAGGGTGGATCACTTGAGGTCAGGAGTTCGAGACCAGCCTGACCAACAGGGTGAAACCCCATCTCTATTAAAAATACAAAAAATGAGCCAGGTGTGGCGGTGTGTGCCTGTAATCCCCAGCTACTCGGGAGGGTGAGGCAGGAGAATCGCTGAAATCAGGAGGCAGAGGTTGCAGTGAGCTGAGATCGTGCCATCCAAGATCGCGCCATCACACTCCAGCCTGGGCAACAGAGCGAGACTGTGTCTCAAATAAATAAATAAATAAATAAATAAATAAATAAATAAATAAGCAGAGATGTGGAGACTACATTTAAACAGGGCATGCAGCAAGCCCAGTCCCTGTCAAGCCTCTAAACTCTCCTGTGGCTCGGGCTGTGAATTGATGTGTGCCAACTGCTGGCCTCCTCACTCTACCTGCTCCGTCTTCCCTCTGCACACAGGGGACAGGGGAAAGACAGAGGCAACTGTCGCTGGCCCCCTAAGGGACAGCCAGGGGAGGTGAGGACCGGGTCCTGCCTGGGGAGGCTGGCACTGTCTTTGGGGCAGTCCGAGAGGGGATGCGGTCTGCTTCCACTCGGAGTGAGAGGCAGGACTTCTGCTGACTCGGGTGGGGCTTCTGCAAAGGCTTTGGGGTGGGAAGTGGCCGCCAATCTGATGCAGCCAACTCAGACCCAAGCACGACGCACCCAGCTCTGAATCCCAGCACATCACCTCCAGCCACGGCCAGGGGAGTCTCTCTGAAGGCCATGCAGCATCTTGGTGCCCCCCTTCTGCCCAAGGGGGGTCTCGGGCAGCCTCAGTCCCTCTGTCTGCACCCCTAGTTGAGGGCAATGTGTGCGGCCCTGGTCCTGGCCTGCTTCACCACTTAGAACAAGGGCTGTGTGGTTAGACCAACTTCTTCCTCCAGCCCCCTCCCATTTCTGCCCATCATCTAAGCAACAGTGGCTGTGTCTGCCCTTTTGCTATGGCCCAAGGCAGCTGCGGATTCCCACCCGTGCTCCTTCAGCCCTGCGGCCCATGCCCCTCTGCATGCACCTTCAGGGACCCCATGTCCAGTAGAGGGACACCCAGACATCCCCACCTCGCCTGGGGTAGCCCTCAGGGTTTCCAGCCTCCTCGGCCCTGCCCCCAGGCCTGTCACCTACGTGTTGCAACCCCAAGATGCCCAGCAAACACTTGCCGAAAGGAGGGACTCATGAAGGGAGCCTGCAGCTGTCGGAGGGGTGGGTCCCAGCCCTGGCCCCGCGTGGCAAACTCCCCACATCTGTCTATCTGGCCCCAGAGTTCGGGGGAGGCCCGTGGCTGCCCCTCCTGACCGTTAAAGCTCTCCTCGTACCGTTTCCAACATGAACGCACACTGTCCCAGCACACGTAGGACTTTAGGGGCATTTTTGGCTTGGTGTGGATCCTCTACTTATCTTACCATATTCTATAATTTCTCAGCTGTCTCCATGCAGCTCTGAGAACTCTTGCCACGTTGAGAAAAATCTAACCTACAGCCTGTTTTTAAATGAATGTTGCATTTAACAGTGAATGAAGGTAGGATATAGTAATTACATATTTACTAATCTGAACATTCTTGCTGCCTTTTCTTATTCAGAGGCTGTGAAATGTTATTTCTAGATCTGGATCCTGGAAAGCTCAAGAGCTCTCACACCAAAGTGGTCCTGGAGGAGACTGGTGCTGTCTCATCAGCCTGAGTCTCAGTTTCCTCACCTGGGCATGGTGACTGCCTCGCCTGCCTGCCCCACGGGACATCTGAGCAGGTGCGTCAGAAAATACTAGAGCGGCAGGAAGGCACCTCCCACACCAACAACACCCCCAGGAAGCTCTGTCCACCAACCAACTCCTGTTGAGTGAATGAATGGAGTGAAGAGTGAGCTAAAGGGCATTCAATGTCAGGAGACCTAGGGCAGGGTTGGGGCAGGTTACATTCCTGACTTTGTGGGCAAACGAAGAGTGTCCACCTTCTTGAGTGACAAGGACCCCAATCTGGACCCCTTTGGCCTCAGCTGGAGGGACCATGCAGCTGTTATCATTAGTTCGTTCATTCGTTCGTTCGTTCATTCATTCATTCATTCATTCATTCATTCATTCATTCAACGAATTGCTACATCCCAGATGCTGTTCTAAGCTCTGTTGATACAATGGTGACTGATGCACACGTGGGACCTGCTGGTGTCAGACGCTGAGTGAACCCATGTGGAGGGTGTGAGGAAGGGATACAAGTGCCAGGGAGGGGCTCTCAGAAAGACGGGTGGACCAGATGTCCTCCAGGGCCTCCTCCTAGGCAACGCTGCATTGGAGCTGCCCGATTCATAAATCGCTGCTTGCTCACATCAACTTTTTTTTTTTTTTGAGACGGAGTCTCGCTCTGTTGCTCAGGCTGGAGTGCAGTGGTGCCATCTCCACTCACTGCAAGCTCCGCCTCCCGGGTTCAAGCCATTCTCCTGCCTCAGCCTCCCGTATAGCTGGGACTACAGGCGCCCGCCACCACGCCCGGCTAATTTTTGTATTTTTTTAGTAGAGACGGGGTTTCACTGTGTTAGCCAGGATGGTCTTGATCTCCTGACCTCGTGATCCACCCGTCTTGGCCTCCCAAAGTGCTGGGATTACAGGCGTGAGCCACCGCGCCCGGCCCATCAACTCTTTAAAATTTTATTGTGCCTTGGCTGACCTGATAAACAATGGCCATCCACAGATGAATGAGTAAATAGCTGTGGTCTACCCATACCATTGGATATGATTTGGTCATGAAAAGGGCCGCAGCTCTGACACACCAGGGCTTGGGGGACACTCGGCTACTTCACGCCAAACACGAAAGATGGCATTACTTGAGTCCACACACGGTCACCCTCAAAAGATGGCGTTACGTGAGTCCACACACAGTCACCCTCGAAAGATCGCGTTACGTGAGTCCACACACGGTCACCCTCGGTGCCCTCCGGAGATCGGTCCCAGGACCCCGGCACAGACCCAAATCCAAGAATATTCAAAAGTCCCACAGTCGGCCCTGAGGAACCCACTCATATGAAAAGCCGGCCTGCCTTCTACGTGGGGTGGGTTCTATATTCCATGAATACTGTATTTTTGACCCATGTTTGGTTGGAAAAAATCTGCGTGAAGTCAATCCATGCAGTTTGAGTGTCAACGGTATATGAAAAGCCTGGAATAGACTCATTTATAGAGGAGAAGTAGCTTGGTGGCTGCTAGGTAGGGGCGGGTGGGGGCAATGGGGTGCAGGTGCTTACTGGGTCCAGGGTTTCATTCTGGGGTGAGGACAATGGCTGGGAACTGGATAAAAGTGGTGGTGGAATAACACCGTGAACCTCGAAATGTCACTGATTATACACGTTGAGTGAATGAATGGAGCGAAGAGTGAGCTAATGGGCGTTCAGTGCCCACCATCTAAGCAACAGTGGCTGCATCTGCCCTTTTGCTATGGCCCAAGGTAGCTGCGGATTCCCACCCATGCTCCTTCAGCCCTGCAGCCCGTGCCCCTCTGTATGCACCTTCAGGGACCCCCTGTTCATGGTTCATTTTACCTCAGTAAAATTTCATACAAAAGTGACCTTGAACAAACAATGACAGAAAGGCTTCAGGGCCAGGAGTCGGGTCTCTCTGAGCCCATTTCCTGGCGGGCTCCACATCTGGGTGGGCCTCATTCTTCCTCACTCCCCAAGGTGGTTTCTGTGGGCTCCCCCACCTCTCAGCCCTCACCTGCCAATGGGCCCAAGGCTTGCTCTCTGCCAAGGTATAGGAAAAACCCAGGCTGACCCTTCACATCGGCCACCAGATGGAGTGGGGGTGGCCCTTCAGGTAGCTTTGGCCAGGAGGGCAGTTTGAGGGGTGCAGCCCGGCCGGCCACCCCGGCCCCCTCTCAGGAAGCTCCGGTGCCAGCAGCACCCTCCACGCGCCCCCTCGCAGCCAGCCGAGGCCGCTGCGTTTGTTAAAAATATGCAGTACCATCTGCAGCAACTTGGAATTTAATAAATTTATTTATAAAGCGACTGAGGCTTCTTTTAAAGTCGAGCTTTTATCTCTGAGATGAGGCTTCTGAGGCCTACGAGGCTCACCTGGCTTGGCTCGCTCTCTCTGAAAACCGCACACAGGCCCAGACAACCCTCCGCGAAGGCGGCGGAGAACTGTGGCCTGGAGCCCAGCCTACGGCCCCTGTCACGGGAGAGGTGAAGGAAAGTTGGGAACCACAGGGCTTCCACGGCTCAGGTTCCCCTGGACCGTATTGAATGGCATCTGCCCAAAATTCGTGTCTACCCAGAAGGGGCTTGCCAGCCCTTCCCCAGCTGCTGGGAGGCCCCACCGCCCCGGGTAGCGGGGGAAGAGTGAGGCTCACCCAGACGTGGACTCCACCAGGAAATGACTCAGAGAGACCCAGCTCCCAGCCACGAAGCCCTTCTCTCAAACCGCAGATTGTGGCCTGATTTGGACACGGGATCTTTGCAGATTTAGTTAAGGTAAGGTCATGCTGGATTAGGGCAGGACTTTATTCCAGCGACTGGTGTCCTTGTAAGAGAAAACAGAGCAGAGTTTGAGTTGCAAACGCAAAGGAGAACGTCGTTAGGATGAAGTAGAGATTGTGGCGACCATCTTGATACCAAGGCATCAGGGGCACCTCGCCAGGATACGGGAAAGGCAGGAAGGCCCTTCCCCAAGAGCCTCCACAGGGAGCCCACCCCGCTGACACCTTGGTTTCAGAATTCTGGCCTCTAGAGCTGCAGGAGGATCGAGCTCTGCTGTGCTGAGCTGTCCTGTGTGTGGTGATTTGTTTGGCAGCCCAGGCAAGCCCCCTTCACTGCCTGCTCTTTGGGGCACCTGGGCCAGGGCTGGGCCAGACCCTGGACGCTTCCCAGTGCCACGGTACCTCCTGCTGACTTCACCTCCCACAGGCAGACCTGGCGCCTGGGAACCAAGAGGGGAGGGCCATGGGCACCAGTTCCAGAAGGAGCCACAGGCACCAGGCAGAGAAACTGTCCAGGGTATTTCCAAGGGACAGGCCAGGATGGGCGGGACAAAGGAGAAGAGCTCCGAGGACCCCCCACCTGGGTTCTAGGGTTCTGGGGTTGGAAGGGGCATTAGGATCCGGTCTTGGACCCACCACCCTAGGCCTTGCTATGCCAAGAGGACTGCAGGACTTTCCTGAAGTAGAAACCGCTGAGGGCAGAATCCCGACGCAGGGGGCAGAGGGCCCAGCAGGGCAACCGCCAGGACAGCGGGGCCGGTGCAGGCAGGGGCTGGCGGCTGGGCCTTCCTTCCCGCCTTCCTTCCCTGGGCTGCTGCAGGGCTCACCTTCTAGACCACAACAGTCCACTCTCTCTGGAGTCACGGGCACTTTGGTGGGTGCACTCAGAGGCTGTCTGGAGCTGTGCTCTCCCCCACTGTGAGGAATCACGGAGGCTTCTCAGAGGAGGAGAGAACAGAGGACAGTGCGTCGGGCTGTGGCACAGCATGGGCACAGGCTCGGAGGCAAGGGGCCTTTCCCATGACTGAGGTCTCCTATGGTCTATATCTATTTTGCAAGTGTAGACATCCTCAGACCCTATCAACGAAGCTGAATACTTGTGCACCGGTGCTTGGGGGTGACCGTTCCCTCCAGACTCAGGGGCGTGACAGTGCAGGGGAGCAGGTTTTGCACAAAATGGGCACAAGATCACTGAGCCCACGATTCCTCCTGGCACTCATGCCAGGCTCAGCGCCCGCCACCAGGGGAAACTCCTCCCTGTCCCTCGTTCTCTCTCCACCCACTGCCCCTCTGCCTCCTTTGAGCTACTCCCTTCCACTACCCAGGCACCCCATAATAGCCATGGAGATCCCAAGGAGCAGCAAGTACTTAGTAGACACAGGAAACCTGGAGGAGCCTGAGAAGGGGTTGCCTCTTTACCACACCATGGATTCAGGGCTCACTGGGAAAGCTCCCTGAGAGGCGGCCAGTGGAGCTGGCGGTCGTAAGGTAAGAGAATAGGGTAAAGAGGGGAAGAGATTTTTCTTCACCTGGCAAAGTCCTCATGGGACTTCTGAGCAGGCATATCAGAAAATACCAGAGTGATGGGCCGGGCGTGGTGGCTCCTACCTGTAATCCCAGCACTTTGGGAGGCAGAGGTGGGCAGATCACCTAAGGTCAGGAGTTTGAGACCAGCCTGGCCAACATGGTGATACCTCATCTCTACTAAAAATACAAAAATTAGCCAGGCATGGTGGTGGGCACCTGTAAACCCAGCTACTTGGGAGGCTGAGGCAGGAAAATCACTTGAACCCGGGAAGCGGAGGTTACCGTGAGCCAAGGTCATACCACTGCACTCGAGCCTGGGCGACAAAGCAAGACTCCATCTCAAAACAAACAAAAAACCAAACAACACCAGAGCGGCAGGATCCAGACCCCTTCAGACCCCACCTGAAATGCAACCCCCAAGAGAGGCCTTGCGGGCACCCCTGCACCAACCAAGTCTGACAGCAGCTCCCGGAATCTGTGCTTTGTCCCTTCACAGCACACAGGGCAATGCTGTCCACTAACTACCCTTCTGGACATTCAGGGGTGGGGTGGGCTGCGGAACTCTGGCCGTGTGCTGGAGTCCAGAGCCAGCAAGGGAATGTGCCGTGGACAGGGTCCCATACAGGGGCAGACTGAGCCTGTTTCCAGCTGCAGACGACAGAGTGGGACGAACGACTGAACATTCTATATGTGTTTGTTGAATGACCTCAGGGCGCACGCAAGCTGGGCTGGAGAGAAGGGTATTGGAAGGTGGAGAAGAATAGAGGAAGAGGCTGGAAATGGAGGCTTGGCGGGGAGCCCTTGACTATCTGGGAAGGAGCCGAAAATGGATCTGAAGTTAGCACAAATGGCACAAGAAAAATAAAAACTCGAAGAGTTCTGTAACCTTGAAAGAGATTGAACCAGAAGTTGCAAATCTTTTCATAAAGAAAACATGAGGCCCAGATGGCTTTCTGAGCAGGGTCAAGTCATTGCAGAAGGAACATGTAATTCTAACCCCAACAATGTCTTCTGGAGAAAAAGTGAGAATGCTCCCCAGCTTCTTGGGAGACTGGCAAGAGCTTGACTCCGGTTGGAAAAGAATGGCCTTGGAAAGGAAAATTACAGGCAAATCTCACTCATGACCTTGGATGCAAAAATCCTACACATAATATTAGCAAATGGAATTAGGCAACATATTAAAAAGATGACTATATCATGACAAATTGGGTTTATCTTAGGAAGCTAAGACTGATCTAATAGAAACATCAATTAATACAATTCATTAGCAAAGGAGAAAAGCTGTGTAATTTTTGCAAGTGATACAAAAAAGGACTTGAGGAAATTAATTACCCATTTGCAATTAAATAAAAATCTCTCGCACACTAGGAAAAGAATAAAATACTTTAACCTGATAAGCTGCATGTCAAAAACAAAAAACAAAACAAAACAAAAAAAACTGGACTCAATAGGAATTTTGAAAGCTTTTTTTTTTTTTTACAGATCAAGAACAAAGCAGATATTTCCATTATTCCCACTTCTATTCAGCATTTTATTGCAGGTCCTAGCCAGCAGAGAAAAAAAGAGAAAGGAAGAAAAAATATAATCAGTCGATAAAAGATGAGAATTAATAAGAGAATTCAGCAAAGTGGCTGGATAAAATAAAAATCAATATACCAAAGCCAGCCCTATTTCTATATTTCAGCAAGAATCAGCAAATGCAATTCTGAAAAATATATCATGAACTGACAACAGTGAAACTACCTAGGAATAAATCTAAACAAGGTTGCAGAAGCTCTTTGTAGAGACGCTTAAAAAACAAGTTTGAAAGAAAAATGTAGGCCGGACGCAGTGGCTCACGTCTGTAATCCCAGTACTTTGGGAGGCCGAGGTGGGTGGATCATGAGGTCAGGAGTTCAAGACCAGCCTGGCAAACATAGTGAAACCCATCTCTACTACAAAAATACAAAAAAATTTTCTGGGCATGGTGGTGGGCACCTATAATCCCAGCTACTCAGGATGCTGAGGCAGGAGAATTGCTTGAACCTGGGAGGCAGAGGTTGCAGTGAGCTAACAGTGTGCCATTGCACTCCAGCCCGGGTGACAGTGTGATATTCTGTCTAAAAAAAAGAAAGTCAGTCAGTCAGTCTAAAAAAAAGTAAGTAAGTAAGTAAGTGTATTGTGTTCTTGAAGAGAAAGACAACATTGTGAAGGTGTTAATTTTTCCCAAATTGGTCTATGCTGGGTCAATGCAATTCCAACCAAAATCCCAATAGGGTTTGTTGTTGCTGTTGCTGTTTTGTTTTGGTGTAACTTGAAAAGCTGGTCTAAAAATGCATATGGAAGCCGGGCATGGTGGCTCACGCCTGTAATCCCAGCACTTTGGAAGGCTGAGGTGGGTGGATCACCTGAGGTTGGGAGTTCAAGACCAGCCTGACCAACATGCAGAAACCCTGTCTCTACTAAAAATACAAAATTAGCCGGGTGTGGTGGTGCATGCCTGTAATCCCAGCTGTTCGGGCGGCTGAGTCAGGAGAATTGCTTGAACCCAGCAGGCGGAGGTTGCGGTGAGCTGGAGATCGTGCCATTGCACTCCAGCCTGGGCAACAAGAGTGAAACTCCGTCTCAAAAAAAAAAAAAAAAAAAAAAAAAAGCATACGGAGCAGGCATGGTGGCTTACACCTGTAATCCCAGCCTTTTTGGAGGCTAAGGTGGATGGATCATTTGAGGTCAAGAGTTCGAGACCAGCCTGACCAACACGGCGAAACCCCGTCTCTACTAAAAATACAAAAATTAGCTGGGTGTGGTGGCGCAAACCTGTAATCCCAGCTACTCAGGAGGCTGAGGGATGAGAATCGCTTGAAACCGGGAGGCGGAGGTATCAGTGAGCCGAGATTGCGCCACTGCACTCCAGCCTGGGTGACAGAGCAGGACTCTGTCTCAAAAAAAAAAAAAAAAGAAAATGCATATGGAAATGCAAAAGCCAATGATTGCTGAAATAATCCTAAAGAGACAAAAGGTTGTGGGTGAAAGGCAGAAATATTCAGAGGTAATGAAGGTGGTACACAGATAGACAAACGGACCAATGGACAGCCACGCCACAGACCTGCATCCACGGGGAAGTTTGGTGTATGATGCCTCCAGCACGGAAGATCTTGAGAAAAGGGTTTTATTTCACCGATGATGCTGGAAGGATGGGGTGTCCTCAGGGCAAAAAGTGAAATTGGATCCATGCCTCGCATAACACAAACACACACAATCTGAATTCTTGGATTAAGGATTTACATATGAAAGGTAAACATTAAACTCCTAGAAAATAAGATTGGGAAACAGCTTTGCAAACTCTTGGGAGAAGATAATTTCTTAAATAAGACACAAAAATCACAAACTCTGAAGGAAAGTTTGATAAATTCATCTATACTAAATTAGAAATGACTTGTCATAAAAGAATGAAAAGACAAACCAAAGGTTAGTAAAGAGAACATATACATATACTATATATATGTGTATATATACTATATATATGTATATATATTTGAGATGGAGTCTTGCTCTGATGCCCAGGCTGAGTGCAGTGGTGCAATCTCAGCTCACTGCAATCTCTGCCTCCCGAGTTCAAGTGATTTCCATGCCTCAGCCTCCTGAGTAGCTGGGACTATAGGTGCGTACCACCATGGCCAGCTAATTCTTTTTTTTTTTTTTTTTTTTTTTGAGCCAGAGTCTTTCTCTGTCACCAGGCTGGAGTGTAGTGGCGTAATCTCGACTCACTGCAACCTCTGCCTCCTGGGTTCAAGTGATTCTCCTGCCTCAGTCTTCCGAGTAGCTGCAACTACAGGCATCCGCCACCACGTCCAACTAATTTTTGTATTTTTAGTAGAGACAGGGCTTCACCATGTTGGCTAGAATGGTCTTATCTCTTGACCTTGTCATCCACCTGCCTCAGCCTCCCAAAGTGCTGGGATTAGAGGTGTGCACAACCGCACCTGGCCCATCTTTGTATTTTTAGTAGAGATGGGGTTTCATCATGTTGGCCAGGTTTGTCTCGAACTCCTGACCTCAGGTAATCTACCCACCTCAGACTCCCAAAGTGCTGGGATTACAGGCATGAGCCACCGCGCCCGGCCAGTAAAGAGAATATATAAAGAACACAAATCAATCTGAAAAGGATGAACCACCCAGTAGAAAACTGGGCAGAAGATGAGAATAAGAATTTCTCAGCAAAGGCACTGCAAACAGTCCAGAAACATACAAAAAGATACTCACGTCCATTAGTAATCAGGACATGCACATTCGAATGGCAATGAAAAACTATTAGGTACCCCCCAGATTGACAAAAACTGCCAGGTCTGAACCAGAACAGGGGCAGCTGCAGCGTGGAGCCAGGAGACCTGCCACCCAGGTGGCTGGAACGCAGCTGATACAATTTGGATATTCGACCCTGCCCAAATCTCATGTCGAAATCTAATTCCCAATGTTGGACGTGGGGCCTGGCGGGAGGTGTTTGGGTCTCGGGGCAGGTCCCTCGTGGCTTGGTGCTGTCCTTGCAATAGTGAGCGAGTTCTCCGGAGCTCTGGTTAAGTGCGTGGCAGCTCCCCCTGCTCGCCTTTGCTCTTGCTATGTGAACTGCCTACTCCTATTCCACCTTCCATCATGAGTAAAAGCTCCCTGAGCCTCCCCAGAAGCAGATGCACGCACTATGCTTCTTGCACGGCCTGTCGAACCGTGAGACAATTACACCTTTTTCTTATAAATTACCTAGTCTCAGGTATTTCTTTATTGCAACACAAGAAGGGCCTAACGCAACTCCCTGCAGAGAGGTCTCAGCCCCCACCTGGTAGAGCTGAATACTTGCCTCCTAGTGATCTAGCAGCTGCTGTCCTAACACCTGCACTCGGACATCAGGAGAATGTGCAGGAGTGCTCAGAGCTCCTCCACTTACAGCCCCCGAAACCAGGAGGCATCACACATCCCTCAGCGAGAGGACAGACGCAACAGCGATGGAACAGGCCACAACACCCAAATTCCCACCTCCACGAGGCTCTGAAAACAAAAAGTATTTCTTCCTTTTCTTTTTGGTAATTACACTGGTGGCAACACCTGTATTTACTTTCTGCATTTATCCCACTGAATAGCTGGACATTTTGAGGCAGAAAAATCAGCATGCTTGATTACATGACATGATTGGACTGGAATTATATATAAAATACATAAAATGTTACGTCCTCTGAAATTTATTTTATAGTGTAAATTGTAAAACATGACTTTTTTTTTTTTTTTTTTTGAGATGGAGTCTTGCTCTGTCACCTGGGCTAGGGTGCAGTGGCACAATGGCTCACTGCAAGCTCTTGCCTCCCGGGTTCACGCCATTCTCCCACCTCAGACTCCCAAGTAGCTGGGACTATAGGTGCCTGCCACCATGCCTGGCTAATTTTTTTGTATTTTTAGTAGAAACTGGGTTTCACCATGATAGCCAGGATGGTCTCAATCTCCTGACCTCGTGATCTGCCCGCCTTGGCCTCCCAAAGTGCTGGGATTACAGGTGTGAGCCACCATGCCCGGCCATAACATTACGTTTTACAGTATTAAATAACTACATGCATGCCATATGTTTATTCTGAAATGCACGTAGCCCCACAGGCTTTGGGTAGCAACTAGAAGCTGTCTATCATATGATAGAGTCCTATACAGGTGGGAAAATGAATAAACAAGCCACACACACTGGGAGGGAGAACCCCAGAGCGTGCTGCTGGGCCACGGCAGAGCTCGGCAAAGAATACAGGTGGCAAATGTCCATTTACAGAAAGCCGGAAAATAGGTAAACGTTAGCTTTGTTTAGTGATATCAACACAGGTGGTAAAACCCCAAGGAAAATCCTGAGGAAGCAGTGCTGGGGGACCCCTCACAGCCCTACTGTCTCTGCACACTTATCCCTTGGCTCAGGCCAGTACCTCCGTGATGCTTCCATGACATAGGGAGAAACCGCCCACCATGGACCATGTACACCACATGGGTCCAGGCCTGGACGGCAGTTGAGCCTGAGGCTCAGGTCCCGTGAGCAGTTCTGGGCAGGAAGCTTGGCTGCTGTCCTGAGACCAACACCAAGCCACAGCCATCACCGCTCCTCCAGGCTTCCCCTCCTCCTCTGGGGCAGCAGCCCATCTTCCCAGCTGCCGGAAGGAGAAAGGCATATCCTGGGTGTCCCTCCACATCCTGACCCTGACCCTGTCCAGCAGCTGGTCCACAGCTGCAATAAACCCAGAGTCCAGCAGAGCCTTTACTCAGTAGGCACATAAATCATTCTTGAGCAGATGAGTCACTAATAATATGTCACTGACACCAAGGAACAGAGGGTTGACTGACTTGCTTCAGTCCACACAGCTAGTGAGATACCAAGCCGGGACCTCGGACAAGGTGCCTCCTCCGTGCTAGGCAGCCCTCTCCCGGGCCAGTCCTGCTCCCCACTCCCAAGAGCCTTGATGCTTTCACGAAAACTCAAGAGGCTCCAGGAGAATCCCACAGTCCCCCTTCTCAGCCTAACTGGCAGGCGAGGAAATATCCGTGGAGCCCTCCACTCATCGGGATCCATCCCCTGCCCAGGGGACAGGCAGAGACCTGCCCGATGCCCTGGTGGTGGCCACAGGAAGGCTGAGCAGATGGATGGTGCTTGGCACCCAGAAGAGGGGTCAGGAGAGCAGAACGACCAGGTAAAATTATTGATGCAAATATTTAACCACGGGCACTGCGACAACGCGAAAATAACATCGAGGAGCCCGTGAAACGTTAGCTGTCCGCCGCCCCAAGTGCCTGTGTGCAGAGCCAGCAGCAAGCCAGAGGGGGCGGGAGGGTTTGGGGAGGAGAAGGTGCCTCAGAGGGAGCAGCCAGGAGGGAGGGACAGCCCCTCCGTCTCTGCACAGGCCCCGCTGCTCAGGGAAAGACTCCCTTCTCCTCCCTCCTTTAATAAACACCCATGAATGGTTCTCTCACTCGTGGTGGGGCGTTTCCATGGTGAGCAAAACGGAGAGACACAGGTGAGCAGAGCAAGAGTGTGAAGCTGGATGCCCGTGGGGGGCTACCCTGTGCCCCCTGCTCCTCCCAGCATCTCTGGCAGGTCTGCACAGGGCAGATGGGAACTGTGGGGCACACAGCTACCTGGGGGACCCTCCGGACCCCTCTGCCCTCTGAACGGTTGGGACAGCGAGTCCAGGAGGGCCAGGGGGGTTGCCTGGGAGAGGTGGTGCTGGTGTTCTGGGCTGGAGCGGGCACTAGGATCACGCTGGTTACAGATACGGACACTCAGCTCGAGGAGGGCAGGTGCCTGGCCAGAGACCCCCCCGGGGAATGGTCACTGCGTAGACACAATGAGCGCCGCACTGAAGGCAGTGGCAGCAAAGCTTCCCCAATGTCATAGATGACGCGTTGACATACTACACGTGTATACATACAACATGCATTCTACATATAGCATAGCGGCATCCCGCAAGCATACGCAGTGCTTTTCATAAACGAAACCACTGAGGTCTCACAATGGCCCCTGAAGGGGGTTAGTCATATGATCCTCACCCCATTTCACAGATGACAAACTGAGGCACAGAAGGGCTGAGGGTGGCGATGGGATGGAAGCCCCGGGGGCCTGGCTCTGACATCCTCCCGATCTGTCTGCACTGGTCGCACAGGGTGCTGGACATGGGGCAGTGGGGTGTGGGCAGCATGTGAGTCACAGGGCAGGCTCAGGGGTTTCGGGGCCCATCAGGATTCACCAGCAGCAGCACCAGGCTCTACAGTTGGGGCCAGATGGGCCTTGGGCAGGCAGCCTGGGGCAGGGCCAGGGGCCTGCAGCAGCCCTTCAAGGATGGGAGGCTCTGAGAATCCTCATGAAAGGTTGTGAAACCCTGTTCAGTGAAGTCCTGCTCTAGGCAGGGCTTGAGCCTGGGATGGCACTTTTTAACAGGGCCACGTGTCTTTGCACATAAAAAAAGCCCCCTGCCATGCCAAATCTTAAAGTAAACATGCCTCTTTTGGAAGAGGCTCTCCCTGCTAGGCCTGGCCACTCCATTGTTGTGAGCCCCGGGGGTGGGAACGCCCAGAGTGAGAAGTGAAGCCTCCCACAGCCAGCGGGAGACAGCCTGGCTGGCCACGCCCAGAAGGCAGCAAGCGGGTGAGCCCATGACAGACGCACCCTCAGCAGCTGGGAAAGGGCCCTTGGCAGAAAGCCCCCTGTGACCTCCCATGTTCAGGCTGGACACTCCACACGTGCATTTTCCTAATGCAGCTGGTCTCTCTCTCTCCAGAGATTAGCACGTTGCGACCACAGAGCCTTGTGAGCTCCTGCAGATTTCTTAATGGCCGGCTGCCTCCGGTAGCCTTATTTTTAGCAATTTCCACTCTAATGACCGCTCAGTGAAGCTCAGATGTATCATGCGCACTGCGAGCATGTCCATATCGAACTCTCTCCAAGGAGGCGGAGGGGGGCAAGGAACACAGAGCTCGACTCCACGTTTCCCTGGACTCACTGCGCAAATTGAGTTACAGATGCAGATTTCCGACCCATTTCTTGATGTTTTCCTCCTGGAGCCAGAGCAAAGAAAACCCGAGGAAATTTGACGGCAACAGGCCCCAGGACGGCAGGCGAGCCGGCAGCAAGACCACTTTCCTATCTAGAGCTGGATTTAGGCGTCTGAAGCCAGCGAGGAAGGAGGAAGCACGAATTTAAATGACCCTTCTAGAACAACCTATTATTCCCCCCCTCCTTGGGGTAAAAAGACGGCATGAAGTACCCTCAGTTAAGAACCCTGAAGAAAAATAACCATCCGAGGGTCGCACTCTACAGACAGACGACAGCAGATTGGGGCTCCTTCTTGAACGCTCCACTGCCAGGAAGTGTCCTTGGCAGGGGGCAGCTGGAAGGTCATCCTGAGCCACCCCAATACCAGCAAAGACCCCCCTCAAAATCAGCCCACTCTGTGTCTGGAAATCAGCTCTTCTGGCTCCACTGCCCATCCTTCCCCTACCTTTTCCACTGAAGAGACTCCTACGCACTCTTTCAAGATCCTAGCATGAACAGGCTTGGTGGCTCCTGCCTTTGATCCCAATGCTTTGGGAGGCTGAGGTGGGAGGATCGCTTGAGGCCAGGCACTTGAGACCAGCCTGGGCAATCTAACAAGATCACATCTCTACGAGAAATAAAAAATTTAGCAGGGTGTAGTGGCACATGCCATCATATGACCCTGGGGGTGGGGTGGGGGTGTCACATGGTTGTGCCACTGAATTCCAGCATGAACCACAGAGTGAGACCTTGACTCAAAAAAAAAAAAAAAAAAAAAAAAAAAGACAGACCCTAGCTTGTATCCTCAGCCTTATGTGCAGATCAGAGTTTGAATCAGCGGTCCTTTGTGGGCCAAGTCCTGCAGTACAATTACCCCTCAGACTCTCCTCCTGGGTGCCTGTGTCTTTAAGGGCCTGTGGTCATCCTCACCACTTCTGTAACTTCTAGGTCCTGGCCTAGGATTAGGAGCTGCCCAGGTGCAAGATGGAATGGACCGTGTGCTCTCTGAGCCTCAGGTGCTTCCCTAGTCCCGGTTCCTGGTACTGGGTCAAACCACAGCAGGAAGATACGGAAGGGAGGTGGTGCTAAGCAATGTCTCTGAGCAACCTTGTTCTTCGGCTGTTTTCATCCTTCAATGCAAAGTCCTTAAATCTCTGCACAGCCCTGGAGAAGGACGAGGCTCGGGACCTGAGTTCCCAGTCCTGTCGTCTGTGCCTGCAGCTCCTTGACAGGTGCCTAGAGGGACAGGCCAGCAAGGGTGCCCACTCCTCTTGGTCCCTCCACATAGCCGGGGTCAGTGGAGGTCCCAAATTCACACTAGGATCTGAGGCCTCAGCCCTCCTCTGTGGCCCCTCAGAGGCAAGTGACTTTCCTGGGAAAATCCGCCTTCCTCCCAGGGCACCAACAGGAATATGTGCCTTTTCAGGTCTGGGAAGAATGTGGCTCTGGGGTCTGGGTATTGCAGATTGCCCAGGTCACATACCCTGGGTCCTAGGAGAATTTTAGCAGATGAACTGGTTTTCAGGCAAAACTCTGGGCCTGGCCTCCGTGGAAGGTCAGAGGTGACCTGCTGGCAGATTCTAAGGACCTGGTCACTCTCCGGCTCCTCTCTCCCCATGTGCCTGCCTCATGCCCAGCTCCCCAACCAAGTACATGCTTGGCCAGGTCTTCCCGGAAGTCAGAGGTGACCAAGTGGGTCCTGGTCACCATCACACCCCACCCTGTGCCCTCAGGCGCCCATTCTGTGCCCAGGACCTCCACACACACACTGGTTCTAGGGCCTGTTCGCCATCATTTACTCCCTGGGCCCACGGGTCCAGTGACTTCTTGGAAAATGCCTGTGGCCACCAGGAAACAGAGCAGATGAGCTTGGAAGAAGGACTGGCCTCCCTGTGTACCCCTGGCTTGTTCAAGGAGAACAAGGGCAACTCCTGACTCCCCGCACCACGGGGCCCCCAGGGCATGCCACCAATCTGTGAGCAGGCAGTGGCCAGCTCTGCTCTGTTTTGAAGCTGCAGCACCGCCTAACGTCAGCCTAGCTGGTCCATTCTGAGAGCTGGAGTTAAGTGGGAGAGGCCCCAGCCCATCGGGTGGCCAGAAACAGACCACTGAGTCTTCTCTCTCTCGGACAGCATTTAGGCCCCCTTTCAGAAAGAAGAATCTATTTCCAGCTTCATCCTTGTGTTCCTGTGGGGCACAGTGAGCAGCTGCTCATTTCCACACTTGACTCTGATCAGAGAGGCCGAGTGGCTGGCCCAGAGTCACACAGAAAAGGCAGTGCCAGGGCTCCTGACCACTGCCCGCCATGTCCGATTCCTGCTGCCTTTGCCAGATAAAGGTAAATGTGCCAGCTGCTCTTGTGGGAAATCGGAATCTCACCCTAATTTGCAAGAGATTTTTCTTTTTCTTTGTTTTCTTTCAGAAACAGGGTTTTGCCACGTAGCCCAGGCTTGTCTTGAACTCCTGAGCTTAAGCGATCCCCCTGCCTTGGCCTCCCAAAGTGCTGGGATTATGGGCGCGAACTATCTCACCCAGCCACAAGGGATATTTCTTTCCTCTTTGTGAAAAGAGCTACTATTTTCAGCCACTGATTGGGCTACATGGGAGCTCCCTAGTTGAACGTATAGGGGGCCTGCAGGCTCCCAAGGTCACCTGGCGATGGGAACTTGTTCTCTCAAACACCCAGCTCCTGATGGGGGATCCATGGGACCTGGAGGGTAGGTCTGCACTTCTGAGTTCTGGGACCTGGGCTAAGTTACCCAGCCTTTCTCTGAGCCTCAGCTTCCTCATCTGTAAAATGGGGCCATGTAAAGGCTCTACAAGTGGGCAGGACACAGCACCCAGCAGCAGGGAGTCACTGAGAGCCGCTGTCCCTCCTTCTCTTGGCCGAGCCTGGACTCCATCAGCCACAGGAGCACGACTACCTCAGGGCCTCTCTCCCTGCTTCACCCACCTCGACACGGGGGTGAGGGCCACAGGCTCCTGGAAACCCATTCATAGCCAAAAGCTTGTGCTTTTAAGTCTCATCTGTGTGCAGCCAATGAGAGAACTTGATCTCAAATTACAAACCTCTCAGCTAAACACGGTCTATTACGCAAAACCTCATTCCAGTGGCTATAAATAACCCTCACAACACAGTCCCCAGGAACTCTCTGGAAAGATGCGGCGTGGTTTTGAATAACGAGATAATGGAAACACAAACCGATGCTAATTAATTTCACCGCTCACAGAGCGCTCGCTCCTTGCTTAGCCATGGTCAGTGGGACTCCATCAAGAAAACCCTGCGATGAAACAGGAGACGTCTCGAGGGAAACCTGTTGGCAGAAGGGCCCAGCCACGTGGAGCCACGGCAAGTGGCCACGTGGTTTGTTCACGGACCTGTGGCACTGGGGGACCCAGAGAGGGCCTGGCCAGCTCCCACCTCTCAAAGCCCTGCTTGGACAATGCTGCTCAGAGGCAAGGCTCCAGGAGGGCCCACCCCACAGAGGGCTAGGTCTGGCGGCAGGTGGTTGGTTTCAAAGTGAAAGAAGACGACACTGAGGGCTCCTGCTGAAGGGTCACAGGAGTCCTCTGGAGGTGTCTTTATCTGTTCAAATTAGAGACCTCCAGAGAGATGACGACCTGGCGTATGAAGAAACCAGCATGGGTCATGGGAAGCATTCAGAGGTTCCTCAGTAAGTTAAACACCCAGCCACCATGTGACCCACTAATTCCACCACACAGAGAGGCGCAAACAAGCACGCACAGCCATGCTTGGAGCAGCCCCATCCGTGATGGCCAAGAGGCGGTGGAAACAGCCCCGACGCACATCCACTGACGAAAGAATACACAAAACATGGCTGTACAAATAATGCGGGATATATCATAGAGAGAATGGAATAGATACAATATGGACTATGTATATTATGGAATATTATGCGGGCATGAAAAGGAATGAAACACAGATCCATGCTACAACATGGATAAACTTTGCAAACGTGACGCCGAGTGAAAGACGCCAGGCATAAAAGGCCACATTCTGGGATTTCATTTATAGAAAATACACGGAATCGGTGCATCCATAGAGACAGAAAGCTCCCTGGGGATTGCCAGGGGCCAGGGAGGGGTGAGGGAAGTGGCTGCCGGTAGATACGGGGGTTCCTTTTGGGGCGGTTAACCAGGTCGTGGTGGTCACACAGCCTTGTGAATGTACTAAACGCCGCTGCGTTATTCCCCCTTTAAATGGCTAAAATGGCACATTCTATGTTACACGTGTTTGACCACAATTAAAAGAAAATAGTTATGGGACCAATGGGAGCTTTGGTGCCCCCAAAATTCCATCAGCATTGCCTGTTCTTAGACAGGCTTGTTCACCTCTTAATACGAGGTGTGCACACTCAGCTCCAAGTCCCCTCCTGCTGCTCAGCTGCAAAGAAATGAATTCTTGCCTGGTTTTATGAGTCTAATGTTGTGACCTGCTCCTGCCACTGATGCCAAGGCCAGGAGGTCTGTCGGTCAGGGTAGCACATGACATGCCTGTGGCCCCCCAGCCAGTTCCCCGGTCCCTGATCTCAGCTTCTCCCCCTGCAAACTCAGAAGCTAGAAACAGGCTGCTGGCCTTTGTTCTTCTCTCCCTGAATCCAAGGATGATGGTTTTCCAAGCAGGCTGCATTTGTTAAGTAATCCTCGACTCTCCATGTTACATGAATGAAAGACAAACAGAACTGCCAGCCAGAGCTGCTGACCGGCTCCAGTGGATGGGACAGGCCCAGAGAATTCCGTGGAGCAGCCAACACAATGCCAGCCCAGAGCACAGAGCGCGGCATGGGGCTGGCGTGCAGGAGCACCAGGCACCCCCGCCAGTCCCTCTGGGTTTTCTGCATATTTAAAGCAGCTCTTAGAGCCCAGAGACTCCATTCCAGGGCCTGTGGGGATCCACGGGACTCATGCCAAGAATGATGGAAATCTTTCTGAGCTCAAAACTCTCTGATTTTGAAAAACAAATGGTCCTTTGAAGAACACTGCTTCCATATGGAACCATGGGGCACGGTGATCAGAAGGGCTCCAGCCTCTTTAAAAACCAGCTAATGATGCACCCTGATCCCTTTGAACGTCCAGAAGAAGGCTGAACCTAGAGCCATAGTGACTAAGAGGCAAATGCAGGCTCTCAAAATCTCCACAACCCAAGACTTGCCTTTTCACATGTGAAGCCAAGGCCTCAGAATGCAAGAGAAGTGGCAGCTTTCAAAAGGAGTTTGGAGGTTCTCATATTTAAGCGCAAATGCCACTTCCTGGGGCTGGTGCTAAAACTGCAGGAAAAGGCTGGTTGGCAGCAGCTCACAAAGGGGAGTTTATCAATGTTGCAAAGGGCATGTTCACGGATGCCTATCGGCGTTGGCCTTGTTCTCCGCGGGGATGGTGAGGCAGGGCCAGCAGCCTGCAGGGCTGCGGCATTACCCTTTCCTTGACAGTTCCCTCAACTCATCATCACTCCAGCCGGAGCCCTGGGTTGCTCCCCACCTGCCCTGCTTCCCCATCTTCCCTGCATTGCCCCATGGCAGCCCTGGGCACTTGGTCACCACCCCACAACCCATGTCCTCTCCTTCAGGGACAGGCTCGCCTCTGGGCTGTTTCGAAGGACAGAGTGACAAGGCACAGAAACAGAGGGTTTCTGGTTTAAGGGCTACTTCTGCATTTATCATTCCATTCTTTATTTTGGGTCTAATTCAAACCATGCTCTCAAAAAGGCTAGGAATATACAAAGCGAAGGGATCCACTGGCCCCAGGGCAAGATGGGAGGGTGTCCTGGTGGACGTGTCGTCTGAGACGCCTTCCCTCCTCTAGCCATTTAGAATTTCTAGGTAGTCAGGCACCCAGGATGGGCCTTCCAGGATGAATGGGGGAGTTTAGAAAACTGCCTTCGTTTCTCCTGAAAATGGAGAAAAAAAGGCAATTTTCAGTTCTTGCAGCACTCAGGAGTGTGAAACTGGGCTGCTGCTGAAAAGGAACGAAAAGCCTTGTTCCAAATTTACTTGTCATGGGAGGTGGGTGGGGGGGGCGTGAACACTGGGAAGGCATCGAAGAAGGGGAGCGTCCTGAACGTCCTGCCTAAGATCCGGGAAGGAGGCGGCGGCCGGGTGTGACACAGGCCCGAGAGGGGAGCTGGATGGGGTGGCGGGGAAGTTGCCTGTGACTCCTGCCTGGGAACCGGGGCTCTGTGCTGGTGGTGGGGTCCCTGTGGGATGTGTGTTCTCACAGAGAGGCCTTTCATAAGGGCTCTGAAGGTGTCCCGCTGCTGAGTATGGGAACTCACACGTGCTGGGCGGGAGAGAATCAGGGCTGGGCTGATTAGGGAAACGCAGAGGGCAAAGGAAGTCTACCTGTAGCCCCCATCTCTGACAGAGGCAAGATGCACAAGCACCTTCCATTTACCTGATAGCAGCCACATCTCTCGCCAGGTACGGCTGCAGGTGAAGGCACGAAAGGTTGGGTTTCTCTACATGTGTTTGTGCATGTATACATACCCATAAGCATGCATGCATACATATTCTTGAGGGTGTTTTGCCTTCTTCATACAATTATGAATATCTTTAGATCCACGCTTACTTTCTGATGGAACTTCATCCCTGAAGTAAGCATACCATATAGGCAAGGATAAACGAAACTCCACGAAGAAAAATGCAAAATGATCAACACTCCAGAAGCCCCCAGTGGCCCCCCAGCAGCCACCCTCCTCCCTGCAGGGGTACCTGGGGTCTGCGTGTGCAATTTCCACGCTCCGGCTCTTCTCTAGCACTGTCACCTGCTCACTTCCTTAAACCATACATGGATTCCCTTTGCCTTTTTTTCAAATTTTACAGAAATCATTTTGCTCCCCCCTTTTTTTTCTGGAACTTTCTATACGCGATATCAGACGCTATGTATTCCTCTGTGGCCTCCACGTTCCCCTCCACAGCATTTCTGAGATTCACGCGCCTTGGTGAATGCAGCTGGCATTCATTCATTCTCCCACTGCCGCACTGTACTCCACGTGTGAGCAGCTCACGGCATCCGGATCCTTTCTTGTTCGCAGACACTTGCATCATTTCCAGCTTCTTGCTGTTATGAACAGAGGTGCTTGGAAACTTCTCGTGTGTGTCTCCTGGCCCACGTGGGAGAATGTATCAGGAGTGTGTGCCATGGAGTCACATGCTGGTTTGCACAGCAGGTGCATCTTTCATGTTAGTGGGCAATGACTACTGTTTTCTAAAGAGGTTGCAATTTGGGATGTTTTTTTCATGTTTTTCTTTTTCAAAAAAAAACAAAGTGTAGAAACTCAAAAGGCTCTGGAAGACCTGGCCATGTGAAGCAATGTTATGAGTGGAACCGTGTCCCCCAGAAAGAGGTGTGGACGTCCTCACCCCAGGACCTCAGGATGTGCCCTTATTTGGAACAAGGGTCATTACAGATGTAATTAAAATATCAATTAAGGTGAGGTCATAGGGGAGTAGGGTGGGCCCTACATCCAAGGACTGCTGTCCTTATAAGAAGAGGGGAATTTTTTTTTTTTTTTTTTTGAGATGGAGTCTCACACTGTCACCCAGACTGGAATGAAGTGGCACAATCTCGGCTCACTGCAACCCGCCTCCCGGGTTCAAGCAATTCTCCTGCCTCAGCCTCCCAAGTAGCTGGGATTACAGGCACATACCACCATGCCCAGCTAATTTTTACATTTTTAGTAGAGACAAGGTCTTATTATGTTGGCCAAGCTGGTCTCCAACTCCTGACCTCAAATTATATGCCCACTTCTGCCTCCCAAAGTGCTGGGATTACAGGCATGAGCCATTGTGCCCAACCAGAAGAAGGGAATTTGGACACAGACACACAGGGAGCCCTCCATGTGACAACAAAGGCCGGGACTGGAGCCGGGCAGCACAAGCCAGGGAAGGCCAAGGAACGTTGGCACCACCAGAAGCCGGAAGAGGCCAGGAAGGGCCTCCAGGAGCCTCTGGAGGGAGCGCTGCCCTGCTGACACCCTGACCTTTGTCTTCCAGCCTTCAATGACACAGTAAAAGTCTGTTGTTTTAAGCCAGCCAGTCTGTTGTTTCCTTTTTATTTTTTTTTGAGACAGAGTCTCCCTTTGTTGCCTAGGCTGGAGTGCAGTGGTGTGATCTCAGCTCACCGCAACCTCCGCCTCCCAGGTTCTAAGAGATTCTTCTGCCTCAGCCTCCAGATAGCTGGGATTGCAGGTGTGCGCCACCACACCTGGCTAATTTTGTGTTTTTTAAGTAGAGACAGGGTTTCGCCATATGGGCTAGGCTGGTCTCGAACTCCTGACCTCAGGTGATCCATCTGCCTCAGGCTCCCAAAATTCTGGGATTACAGGCATGAGCCACCATGTCCAGCCCAACCTGTGGTTTCTTAGCAGCCCTAAGAAATAAGTACAAGCAGCATTCCAGGCCCTTCCTTCATCCCATCCTCCAGTCTTTGTCTCAGTGACCAAACAGGCCTTGGATCTGTTGCTGTGACAGCAAGGATGACCAAGCCCTTCTGCAGATCTCCAAGAGTCTGTGTGCTCCTCTGAGCCTGGGAGGAGCCTCTGAGCCCTTCTCAACACAGTGCTGCAGACCTCCCCTCCCCACTAACTTAACACGCAGGAGCGCTGGATATCCCCATGGCTGCGTTAGAGGCTTCTGGAGAGGAAAGAGGAAGTGGGCAGCTATGCTGCTCCTGGCTGGGGGGCTGTGGTCCCAGGGCCTTGCTTTAATGGGTTAACTGGAAAGGCAAAAGGAAGGAAAGAAGACAAACCTGCTTAGATTGGATTCATTCTATGCACAGAATCCATTCGTGGACATGCCATCTGCAATGCTTCATGGAGGAGGCCTTCCGATGGCAGAGGGCAATCATGAACTCAACACTCAGCCTCCCTCTGAACCAAGAGCTGGTGGGGAATGAGTGGGGGGGTGGAGAACAGTGGGTGGGCCTAGAAGGAGAAGGTGGCCTTGGACGAGCCCAGTTCTCTCATCTCTTTTGCTTTTAGTTCTTAAGAATAACCAAAGAATGTGCTAGAAATGCAACACCCCAAGAGAGGGAGGGCTGATTGGAATAGCCTGGGCTCTATCCCAGTCTTCCCCGGAAACCTGATGTCCATCAACACTTTAGCCCAGAAGTCATGTGGCCCCGGAGTATAAAACCCAGGAGGAGCTGCTTTCCAGGGTCCCTCAGTTGCAGCGCAAGTGGGTACATGCAGTCAAGACTCCAGTCACCTTTCCTGAGCCTTACAGGCTGGCTCGGCTGAATCCCAGGCTTCTGTTGTCCCTTGCTGCCTATCTGTAAGCAACGAACCACTTCATGTAACTCGCTGTGTGGGCGGCTGGCTCACCAGGCTAGGAAAAGTCAGTAAGCCATGTGCAGTGAACCTGCTCCACACCTTGGGGCAGAGTTGCCTGGCCATTCAGTCCAATCCTGGGGTTTGGTACTAGAAGGAAACCCACCCACCCACAGGTCTAAGTCACCTTGGCCGGTATTGTCTTTGTTGGCAACAAGGGAGGAACTTGCTCTATGCGGCTCTTACGTCCTCGGTCTGTCTCTTTGTTGGTTAGTAGTGAGGTGAGGCTGGGCACCAGCATTTACTGGGGCCACTCAGACCCCAGGTGTCCCTTAGAGGGCTGCCGAGGAAGGAGTGGCAGACAGCGTGGACGCTGAGATCAGAGCCTGCCTCTGGGAAATGGACAGAGGCCTTGGACCCCATCCTCCCTTCACTGTCCTTGCCTTTAGGATGCCCTTCCCTGGATTCAGGGCCTCAGCTGCTCATCAGGATGGGGGGCACATGAGATCACCATTCTTGTAGGTTGACAATAGGTCAATATTTGCTAGTTTGACATGGTGCAACTGAACGGACCCCACGGCCGACTGCTCCTTGCTCCGATAAGTAGCTATAGAGCTGAAGGCCCCCGAGAAGTCCTGAAGAATAGAAGGCCAGGCCCTGCACCTGCTGGCAACCCCATACTGGGCTGTTGGAACTGGCTCCAGGGACCCCGAGAGGAGGGCCTCCCCAGCCTGGGAGGGGCCTGGATGGCGTCTCTGAGTTGGGGCTACAATGAGACCAGAGGGTGAGCCGAGCAGAGGATGTGAATTCGAGTGCTAGGACTGCCCGAGGAGGGCGCTGGGTGGTACTGGGGAGGCCAGACAACTCAGGAGGCTGAAGGTTCAGGGATGTGGGAGGCGGGGCCAGGCCATGAGGATGGAGGAGGCACTGTTTCCCACGGGCCCTGGAACCGGGTCCTGGTGCCCAGTGCTGGGTCCTGAGCAAGTTCTCCCCAGGGTTAGAACATTCACACCTGAGAAGGAAGGCAGGGGGGATGTGGGGGGCTCTGAGGCCTCTGGAGGCTGCTGGGTGAAGGCTGGGAGTGCCAGAAGGGACTACTTTCAGGCTAGGGCAGCCCAGAGCCTCACCCTGGCCCAGGGGACTTCTGCCAGGCTGGCTCCTGACTAGGCTCCAGGTGAGTGGAGCCTGCAGGGCATCCCCCGACAGGGGCCACTGAGGAAGAGGAGATGGCAAACACCCCACAAAGTGCCACAGAGTGCAGCAGCCAGGGGCAGAGCCGTGTGTGCTCCTGTGTGCGTGTGTGTCTATGACAGTGTGTGTGTGAGTGACAGTGTCTGAGAGTGTTGTGTGTCACTGTGTGTATGTCAGAGTGGGTGTATGTCACTGTGTGTCTATGAGTGTGTGTGTAGGTGTGGCAGTGTCTGTGTGTGTATATGTGTGTGTCTATAAGAGTGTGTATGTGTGTGTGACTGACAGTGTGCTCTGTGCGTCACTGAAAGGGTGTGTGTGTGAGCTGTCTCTGAGTGTGTGTGTCAGTGTCCATGAATGTGTGAGTGTGACAGTGTGTTGTGTGTGTGTGCATGTGTGTCACTGAGAGTGCATGTGTGTCAATGTCTATGACGGTGTGTGTTTGTCAGTGCCTGAGGGAGTGTGTGTGTATGTGAGTGTGTAGTGCATGTACGTGTGTGTTAAAACCCTTTCAAAATGTAAAAACTTTCCTCAGCTCGTGGGTGCAGAAACTCAAGTCATGAATGGAATGTGGACCCCAGACCAGAGTTCACCCAGCCCTGCCATAAAATAAAGAAATGTGAAGAAGGGAGTGGGGAGGTGGGGCAGATTTGTCAAAACTGGGGCAGTAAAATGTGGCACATATACACCATGGAATACTCTGCAGCTATAAAAAAGGATGAGTTCGTGTCCTTTGTAGGGACATGGATGCAGCTGGAAACCATCATTCTCAGCCAACTATCGCAAGAATAGAAAACCAAACACCGCCTGTTCTCACTCATAGGTGGGAACTGAACAATGAGATCACTTGGACACAGGGCGGGGAACATCACACACCGGGGCCTATTGTGGGGAGGGGGGAGGGGGGAGGGATAGCATTAGGAGATATACCTAATGTAAATGACGAGTTAATGGGTGCAGCACACCAACATGGCACATGGATACATATGTAACAAACCTTCACATTGTGCACATGTACCCTAGAGCTTAATAAAAACAAACAAACAAAACAAACAAACAAACAAACAAAACAGGGGCTGTCAGAACCTCCCAGATCTGGTTGTGGGCTTCAGAGCAGAGCTAGGGGGCAGCCGTGGCTGTCCCCACAGGGGCCCTACACAGCCTGGAGCAAGCTCAAGTTCAGAGTTAACAGGAGAAGGCGGCGGCCGGAATGAGGAGAAAGAGGCCTTCATGATCAAGGTGGAGTTTACCCCACGTGCATATGACCAAAACTCTGAAAAACAGTATTTTTCTGAATAAATGTCTACCATACCAAGCATGTTAGAAAGGTTTGATTCAGGCTGGGCGTAGTGGCTCACACTTGGAATCTCAGCACTTTGGGAGGCCAAGGCAGGTGGATTACTTGAAGTTAGGAGTTCGAGACCAGCCTGGCCAACATGGTGAAACCCCGTCTCTACTAAAAATACAAAAATTAGCCAGACGTGGTGGCGTGCCTGTAATCCCAGCTACTTGGGAGGTCGAAGCAGAAGAATCATTTGAACCCAGGAGGCAGAGGTTGCAGTGAGCCAAGATCACACCACTGCACTCCAGCCTGGGCAACAGAATAAGACTTGGTCTCAGAAAGAAAAAAAAAAAAAGAAAACAATAAATGTCTGATTCTGATGTGATTCATGCAGGGGTGATTTCAGAAGGTCAAAATGAACCCACGAGAGGGAAAAGTCTTTGAACAAAAGGACAAAAGTCTCCAGAGTTAACCGCCATTTATGTCTAGCCTACCCATTTGAGGAAGGAGGTTCTAGAATCCCAGGGCCACTCCGCCCTAGGTTCCAATGAGTGGCCCTGGCTCCGCCCACAGCCAGGCCTGGCCTTGCTTGCAGGTGGTATGCATGGCTGGGATTCAGTAATTAAGTCACAAAACACAAGGCTGGCTACTTAGAGCAGAATTACAAGGCATTGCAGCTTGTGAACATGGTAATCCAGCTTAATTAACACCGACTCAGAGAGCAAGGCACAGGTCTCTGGGTTAAACCAGCCCGTGTGGAAACGCTGGCCGCCGCTTACCCTCATCACACTATGCTGAGGATTTGTCATTGTGTGGAATAAAAATAAACCTGAGCTTGGAAAACTGGGCAGGTGACCCTGGAAAGGCCCGGAAACCACCCAAGGCTGGCTCTCCAGGGCCTTTGTGCTAAAATGGAACAAATCCAGCAACCCTGAGAGGTATCAAGGGCAGGCAAGCTTCTCTGGGACACGGGACACACAGGCTGACCCGGCAGATGGCCAGGAGATGGACGGGGTGAATCATCACAGGTGCCGTGCACAGCCACCCCAGTCCCATACCCATATGCTTTGTCCTGCAGGCTCGATTCCCCTTCAGGACCCCCGCTTTCTGCCCACAGCCCTGCCCAGGGGAGGCAGACCCCAGCCCAGCCTGTGACACGCTAAGGACTTCTGAGGGTTCATCATTTCAGCCTTACAACCACCCTTGAGTTCGATTCTTATTGCTCGCTGTAACAAATGACTACAAATTTAGTGGCTTAAAACCACACAAATGTTCTTATCTGCCAGTTCTGTAGGTCAGAGGGCCAACCCAGGGCTCAGGGGACTGAGAGAGAGGTGTCGGCAGGGCTGGCTCCTTCCGAAGGCTCTCAGGGGGGATCCTTTCCTGTCTCTTCCAGCTCTGGGGGCTCCTGGCGTTCCTTAGCTGAGGGTTCATCACTCCAAGCTCTGTCTTGGGGGTCCCATGGACTTCTCCCCTGCATGCATCAAACCTCCCTCTGCCTCCCCTTTATAAGGACACCTGTGGTCACACTCAGTCCCCCCTAAGTGATCCGTGATGACCTCCTGATTGCAGTAAGATCCCTCAGTTCATTGCATCTGCAAAGCTGCCTTTGCCATGGAAGGCTCTGGGGATAAGCACGTGGTCATCTCAGGGATTCTTATTCAGCTGGCCACTGAGAGGCACAACTGGGCTCTGCGGAGAGGCTGCCCAGGGACCCTTCGAGGCAGTGATAATGCCTCAGGGCCCCTCTCTTCCCCATCTCCCTCATTCTCTTTGGGGCTGTCCTGGCTGCCTCTGTGGGGCGTGCTAGTCAGTGCCGGCTCACAGGGAGGAGGCCTCCATGACAGCAAGGCCCTTGGACGCTGGAGGGTGAGATACTGCCCAGTACGAAATCTACCTCTGTTACCATGGGACTTGGAGGAACCCCTGTTTGGGGCTCAGCTCGGCTAACTGATATTCAGGGAGGCAGGAGGGGAGAGTTTTAAAAAAGTCACAAAGTACCCAGGAGCTTAGAAGGAGAACACGTGAGGGCCTTGTTAAAGACTGGAACAGAATGTCTATCCTGGGAGAGAGCGTGCTGGTCTCCCTCTCTCTTCCCATAAAGGACACGGATCCCATCATGAGTCCCCACCCTCTGACCTCATCCAGCCCTAGCCCCCTCCCAAAGGCCCTGCTCCTGACACCATCCTGGTGGGTGTTAGGGCTCCAACATTTGAGTGTGGGGGTCACAGTCCACAGCACCATACTGATGCTTCCTGGTGTCTGAGATGGGGAGAGGCCTCTGCATAGCACGGCTGACTCTTCTCTTTCCTAAGGCAAAAGAATCATTACCTTGCCAGGGCCTCATCAGAACAAAAATGTAATTGCTTTGTGCCTTTCAGAAACCTCCTGAGTTGGGAGAAATGGAGATTTTGGTGGCTGTCCATGAAGTACTTAATTAAGCAGAACAGGTAATCCCATAATTATTACAAGAAACACACAGAGCTCCAATATCTGTGGAAATGCGGCTGCCTGCCCCAGCCTGGTCTCCCCCACCCCTACCATGGGCACCTTCCTTTCCAGCTATCTGGGTTGTTGCATTAATGCTTGTCCTGCTCCCAGACAAAATGTGGAGTCTGTTGTTATGGTCTGAATGTTTGTGTCCCCCCAAGTTCCTATGTTGACACATTTGGAGACAGGGCCTTTATTGGAGGTAATTCAGGTTATGTGAGATCATAAGGGTGGGGCCCTGATCCAATGGGATTAGTGTCCTTATAAGAAGAGACTCCAGAGAGTTTGGTGGCACTTTCATGCTCACACTCTCTCTCCTCCCTCTGCCATGTGAGGAAGGCAGCCGCCTGAAGCAGGAAGCGACCCCTCACCAGGAAGCAACTTGCTGGCACTTTGATCTGGGACTTCTAGTCTCCAGAACCATGAGAGAATAAATGCTTGTTTAAGCACCGCCCCGCCCTGGCCTGTGGAATCTTGTTACAGCAACTCAAACTGAATAAGACTTGTGGGGCTGGGTATGACGTAATATCTGTGTGACCCCAACAGGCCTTAGTTTCTCCATCTGAAATGGGGATGGATGGTAACAGCACCTGCCTCAAAGGCCGCGGGGGCTGAAATGAAAGCTCAGGCACCAAAGCACTGGGATCAGGCAGGGTGTGGTCCTGACTTCACCTCCACAGGCTCATATCAATGATGGCAGCCCCTGCACAGCCTGCCCTGACTGCCCAGGAAGACCCCATTTTTGGGGTGTCCAAGGAAAGTCCTAGACACTTGAGGAAATTACGTGTCATGAGACATCAGCCCCTCTGTCCTGATCACTATTTTACAGATGAGGAAACCGAGGCAGGAGCTGCCAGGGTACCCACTTGAGGTCACAGGCAGAATATGCGAAGTAGAAGCCAGACCAGCTTGGAGCCCAGCACTGCACGGCTATTGCTTATGCTCTGCCACATTTCGTCCATTTCTTTCTGGTCTGGCTCCTGCCTCTGCCCCACCACGCAGCTAGATGCACCCCGAAGGCTGCACCCCTACAGCACCCTTGGCGAGGACATGGCCCCTGGTAGGCACTTGGGAAATACGGGTGGACAGGCTGGAAGGAAAGAAGGAAGGAGAGAGGGGACTGGAAATTCTTCCCAACTCTTTCATTTCCCAGATGGAAGGTGGTTTTCATCAAATGGGAGGTCTGATACGGTAGCCCCAGCCACGCACGGCTGCTTACGTTACGAAACAACCCAGGCCAGTGAGTGCAGAAGGGGAGACTGCCTGAGGACGTGGGTATGGAGGATTTAGGAGGAATGAAGGAGATAAATGGGGATGGCCCATTGCTGTAACTCTTCTGGAGACACCCATAAACCATCCCAGAAAAGCATGATTGAGGGCTTAATGGCAGAGGTGGTCAAGTGTGACTGACAGGTGTTGCCAACAGACAGCCCAGCCTGCACACCCCCAGGCCTGGCCAGCTCTTCTGTTCGCACAGGAGGGGTGAGGGTTGACTTCTGAGCTCGTTTCTCTCCCCGGCTCTGTCCACATGGTGCCGGGAGGGTCTGGCGCTGAGCCCAGCACCCTGTGGAGGCGCCTGTCCCACCTTGCTGTGCTGGCTGCCCCAGGCACACTGGGGCAAAGGTGTGAGCCCGACAAGTGGGGTGGGTGAGCCCGACAAGAGCAGCTGGTTATCCGCTCCTCGGCTCCTTCTAGAACCATCCGAACCAGCAGGATGTCCAATGGAATGGACATCTCCAACCCAACACAGCACCGCAACTTGCCCTGCCTGCCACAGGCTTCCCTGTCTCAGCATAGGGCCCCACGGCTGCCCAGCAGTGTATGGAAGAGCCCAGGACTCACCTATGTCAGTCCCTGTCCCCCACCTATGCTCTGCCCTGAAACCGCCCCCAGCCTCAGTCCTCTCCACCCTGGTGTTTGATATGGAACAGCCTCTAATGGGGCTTCCTGCTTCCCTGGGCTTTTGTTACAAAGCACCACAAACCGAGGGACTTAAAACAACATTTATTCACTCACAGTTCAGGAGGCCTCCAGTCCAAGACCAAGGCTTCTGGGAGGGGGCATCTCTTCTGGGGCCCTCCCCCAGCTCTGCGGACTGTGGGCCACCCTGGCACCCCTCCTTAGCTCGTAGTTGCACCCGCCAAGCTCTGCACGTGGCCTTCTGCTCTTTGCCTCTGCGTCCCCTCTTCTTACAAGGACAGCAGTCAGCAGATCTGGGGACCACCCTAAATCCAGGATGATCTCATCTCAAGATCCTTATGATGATCTCATCTCAAGATCTCATCTCAAGATCCTTAACTATAAATGATGTCTAAAGACATCTGTGAAGACCCTGTTTCCAAATGAGATTCCCAGTGGACACAAGTTCTGTGGAACACCATCCAACCCCCTACTCTCTCCAATGCAGTCTCCGAACGGAAGTCCAACAAGCTGAACAACACACATGGGCAAGCACTGCTGCTCCCTGCCACAAACCCTGTCACCTGGGGAGTAGAGTCGAAATTCTTTCCACAGCCGGGTGCGGTGGCTCACACCTGTAATCCCAGCACTTTGGGAGGCCGAGGCAGGTGGAACACCTGAGGTCAGGAGTCTGAGATCAGTCTGGCCAACATGGTGAAACCCTGTCTCTACTAAAAATACAAAATTAGCCAAGCATGGTGGCTCACGCCTGTAATCCCAGCTACTTGGGAGGCTGATGCAGGAGAATCACTTGAACCTGGGAGGCGGAGGTTGCAGTGAGTCGAGATCATGCCACTGCACTCCAGCCTGGGTGACAGAGCGAGACTCCATCTCAATTAAAAAAAAAAATTCCTCTCCACATCCTGTGGGGCCTGTGCCTGCCTCTCCCGCCCTTCCCACACTTGGGGGCATGGCCTCTGCCCCTCCAGGTCCCCTGGTGGTCTCTGCCTCTGCAGCTCTGAGCCCACCTCCTCCGAGGCTGTTGCCGACCCTCCCTGACGGCCACCACTGCATGGCTACTGCTTATGCTCTGCACACCCTTAGCCCTTCTGGAGGATCACATTTATTCATTTCTTTCTGGCCTGGCTCCTGCCTCTGTCCTATCATGGAGCCAGATGCACCCCGAAGGCTGCGTCCCCACAGCACCCTTGATGAGGACACAGCTCGTGGCAGGTGCTTGGGAAATATGGGTGGATTGGCTGGAAGGAAGGAAGGAGAGAGGGGACTGGAAATTCTTCCCAGCTCCGAAGGTGGTTTTCATCAAATGAGAGGTCTGATACAGTAGCCTCAGCCACCCACGGCTGCTTAAGTTTAAATTAATTGACATTAAATATTTAAAACTAAGAATTAGTTCCTCAGCCACACTGGCTGCATTTTGTGTGCTCAGAAGCTGTGTGTGGCCAGTGGTGCCATATCAAGCACATGGTATCAGACAGATAACTATCTGTCTGATAGATAGTTCTATCAGAACTATTATGAAGGTCTCAGGGCATCTCTTCCAGCCTATGGTCCCTCCCACGCCAGGGCAGGGTATAGACAGCAACAGAGACCCCACTGGGGAGCTGGGGTATAGGACGGGGCACAACTCAGGGCTAAGGGTACGTCCAGAGCTGCCACCAAGAACTGGAGCCACAGGAGGTGGGGCGCCTTCGTCCCTGCGCAGGGAGGGGCAGCCTCCGGTGTGGACTCCTGGGAGCAGAGGCCCCGGTTTCCCTAGGGGAGGAGCCTGGAGCCTCCTAGGAGCTTCCAGCCTCAGGAGGGGCTGAGGCCGGGGAGTATGCAGGGCTAATGGACACCATGCCTGCCACTTCCTGAGCTGAGGGCAGAGTTGATGGGGGCGGGCTGTCCCCTGCATGGTCTTATTCCCAGGCTTGTATCCTACCCCTCTCCCCCATGGAGGAGGTAGGAATGGAGCAACGCCCCCAGCCAGTCCTCTGGTTCCCCTAAGGGATTCCTGCCAGCTCTGCGGCCCTCAGACCTGAGGCCAGGGGGTACTGGACACACTGCATCCCTCACAGAGAGACGAACAACTGTCCCCTCCTGCCTGAGCCAGGATTCACCCCCAGACATCCCTCAGAATCCATTTCCATCTTTCCCAGGAGATGCTCCCATGGCCACAGCCTGCTTCAAAACCAAAAAGCCTCAAACCAGCTTTCCCATAAGGCAGCAGTCCTCAGCCAGGGGCGATGGTATCCCCCCAACCCCCAGGGAACCCGAAGACACGTGTCAATCTCTGGAGACATTCTTGGTTGTCACAACTAGGGGCTGGTGCTGGCATGGAGTGGGGAGAGGCCAGGCTGCTGCTGGACACCCTACAGCGTGCAGGAGGGGCCCGCAACAGAGTGATCCCGCTAGAAGTGTCCCTGGTGCCTCTGTGGGGCAACACTGCCCCAGTTCCACAGCTGGCGGGCGGCTCTGGGAAATGCCCCCACCCAGAGCGTGGTCTCTATTGGCTCCCTCCCCTGGCGGCCTTCGGGGGGTGCCCCAAGGGGTCTCACCAGGGGGTTAGCCAATGTACAGTTCAAGAGAACAGCTGCCACAACACCACCCCTTCCTCACTTCAGACACCAGCTGTAAGTTCCGGGGGTCTCCAAGACCACCCTCCGGTTTGGTGATTTGTGGGAAAGACTCGGAGAACTCACTAAAAGCACCTGTGCTCACAGTGTTGGTTTATCACAGCAAAGAGATCCAGGTTGAGATCAGGCAAGGACAGGGAGGCGTGGGGCAGGGTCCAGACGCGGACACGGGGTATCTGACATTCTCCCCGGGAAAGTGGGGATAATTCCTTCCCAGAGATGATGTGTGACAACACGCACGGGGCACTGCCACCAGGGATGCTCCAGGACCTTTGGTGTCCCGAGTCTTTGCTGGGGCTCTGTCACACACTGCCTCGGTGGCAGGGCTTTAGTTTCCAGCTCCTCCTGCAGGTTTGGGCTAATCCTTCTGGTCTCCAGTTTCTTCTGGAGGCCCAAGCTGACATGGCATGACCCAGAGCCCCTGCCATAAATCACACTGTCAGACTGTCCAGCCGTCAAATCCCCCGGGCAAACAGACACACACATCAGGCAGGATATTCTGGGATCCCAAAGACCACCGCCCGGGAGCTGAAGGCCAAGGTGAGCCCTCTCTCTGGATCAAGCTGGTGCTTCACTACCCAGACCTCCCTCCCTCCATTTTAAATCAGAAAACTGAGGCCCAGACCTTAGGAAATCTGAGCAGGCTCTGAGCAGTGGAGGATGTGGGCTCTGAGCCAGTCTCTGCACTCTCCTCTTTTACTCAGGCCCCTCCGCTCCCCAAGCCCCCTGCCTCCCAGAGGTCCATAAGCCCAAGCCGGGTGAAATCTCAGTGCAGCCTCTTAGACCTCTGTGCAAAAATGAAAAAAGAGGACACGTTTGTGCATAAAATACACACTGTAGAGGAAGGAAAAATGCAGAAAGAGAAGTTTCCAGTAATTCACCCCATGGCAACCACCAGGCCATCATGGGACCTGGAGTATTAATCTTCTAAACCTGGGGCCCCTCCCACTCGGAGGGCCGAGGGCTGCAGCCCTCTGGGGCCTCCCCGCCTCCAGTTCCGTTGCCTCGTTCTCACTCCCAGGCAGCCTCCGTCCCAGCCTCCCATCCCGGCTGAGCATGGTACCCCGCACACACGGTTGCTAAGAAACCGTTGCCGAGAGTCACAACTCAGCTGGCAATGGAAAACACCCCCAGCAACACAGTTTGCTGGGCCCATTTAGGGAGACATGTTTTCTGGTCCACTCAATGCCTCATCCTCTTTGCAAACATTTCAAACGTTTTCTTTTACATGGCTTCTAGATATCACTTAGCATGCACTCTAAATTTAGGAACGGTTATGAAACAAACATATCACCCACAATATCTGCACTGACTATGGCATGAAGCCTGGTACTGGGATCAAGAGGCAGGGAGACACCAGGGAAAAATCCTGCCTCTTATCACAGGGAAGCCTGGTGCTCCTGGCTGATTTGGGAGCTTGTCGGTCAGTCTCAACCCCCAGGTGGCAAGCTTTACGCCACAAAGCCCATTGGACTGTGGGAAACAGGAGAGACGGACGGCTCCTGCTCTCGGCAAGAGGCAGAGCTTGTCAGTCAGTCTCATCTGGTCTGATCCCACCACCCCTGGGTGGCAAGCTTTACGCCACGGAGCCCACTGGATTGCAAGAAACAGGAGAGACCGATGGTTCCAGCCCTCGACCAGAGGCTACTATCCTCGTAGTACCCCTGCAAGGTCAATCCTTGCAGCAGCCCCAAAAGGTCCAGATGCAACCCCTTATTTTGCAGAGGAGGAGTCCAAGATGGCCCGCCCACAGGAGGCAGAGCTGGCCTCTGTTGCTGTAGTGGAGAAATACTGCACCCCAAGCCACATCACGACACTCTTCAGCCCAGAGTGGGCAGCGTGAAGAGGAAAGACCCCATCCCAGCAAGGATGAAGCCTGCAGTTCCCAGGTCCTCCGTCAGCACGTATCTCATTTCCTGGGCACCCAAGACGGGGACCCCGGGAGGCCCTTTGGTCGGCCTTGGCACAGCCATGAAGGTCAGATGGGAGCCTGGAGGTGGGGGTGATGGCATGGCGCCGGCGGACTTTGTCCCTGAAGTGTCTCCTCTCACAGCTCACTCTAGCACTAAAGGCTCCTGTTTTTGAGGTTTGCGGTATTAGAGTTGTTCCCCAAAATTCCGATTTTCCTACTTCTTCGGCACATGCAGGGCTGCAGGTCTCCACCCTCCTGAAGTTAGGGGCGGCCAGTGAGCTGGCAGCGGCAGGGACGTGTGTCACTCCAGGAAAGGTGAAGACCAACTCACCACCCGCCACACTGCCCTTGAACCCAGATGTGGCGACTATGAACGGATCATGGTCCGGCCGGTAGGGGCATCACCCACCCGGGTTCCTAAGTGAGGAGGGCAAGGGACAGCACCCAGCAGACCTGGCAGGGCAGTGAGAGTGAGCAGGAAATAATCCTTTGTTTTTTCAAGCCATGGCAACCTGGAGATTGTTCCTGCTGGAGATTAACCCTGCTGTCCTGACTGCTACAGGTCAGGTGACTACAGCGGAATAGCCCTTACCCTAAACCCTTGGACTAGAAGTATTCCAGATTGCATGTGTTTTTGGATTTTGGAATATTTGCATGTACATTTGGTATATTTACACATATAATCACATATATCTTGAAGATGGGGCCCAAGTCTAAACACGAAATTCATGTATGTTTCATATACGCCTTATCACATAGCCTGAAGGTAATTTTATACAACATTTAAAGAATTTTGTGCATGAAACAAAGTTTTCATTGTGTTTTGACTGGGACTCATCCCATGAGGTCAGGTGTGGAATTTTATACCTGTGGCCTCATGTTGATGCTCAAAATGTTTGGGGTTTTACAGCATTTTGGATTTTGGATTTTTAGATGAGTTCAACCTGGATTGGATCTCAAAGGGTGCCCTTATACAAGGTCAACACGCCTAGCAAGGAAGAGAGTTTGTTTTTTTGTTGTTGTTGTTTTTTTGTTTTTTTTTGAGACAGAGTCTTGCTCTGTTGCCCAGGCTGGAGTGCAATGGCATGATATTGGCTCACTGCAACAGCGGCCTCCCAGGTTCAAGTGATTCTCCTGCCTCAGCCTCCCAAGTAGCTGGGACTACAGGCGCATGCCACTATGCCCAGCTAATTTTTGTATTTGTAGTAGAGACGGGGTTTCACCATGTTGGCCAGGCTGGTCTCGAACTCCCGACCTCAGGTGATCTACCTGCCTCGGCCTCCCAAAGTGCTGGGATTACAGGCATGAGTCACTGTGCCCGGCCAAGAGTTCTTAAAACTGAAGATCTTCCAGGTAAGCCCATCTTTGCATGGCAGGAACCACAGGTTAGGCTGGGAGGGTCCGGAAGCAGAACATGGAAGCCAAATTCTGATGGTTGCAGCACGGGTGGAGGCTGATGGCACCAAAGTCAGGGGGCAGAGAGCGCAGTAAACACATGTGCCCCTTCTCTGTCCTACCCAGGCCTCGGTTCCCCTGCTTGCAAAGTGAGCATAGTCACTACTAAGTAGTATCGTAATATAGCAAGAGCTCTTTTCCCCAGGGCCTCCTTCAGTCCTTGTAGTAGCCCTGAAATGTCTAGTTCCAGCTCCTTATTTTGCAGAGGAGGAGCCTAAGGTGGCCCGCCCACGGGAGGCAGAGCTGGCCTTGACGCCAGCCCCATGCTCACTCCACACCCAGCATCATGATGCTGCTGTCATTCCCCAACTTCCGGCTTCCCGAGCTCTAGGCAGTGGAGACCCACCATCCTGCCGGCTGTTGGCACCGCCGCTGGGTGGTGAGGGGCTGCCGCAGGTTTGGGCCACCTGCCCACCCCAGGACAGGCTCAAACCGAGTGTCTAGGAAGAGTCTCTTGACTAGGGGAGTGAACAGGTGCCAGAGGATCGCAGTACCGCCGTGGGCTCTGGCTGGGTAAATCATCCCAGCTCTGGGGCTCTGGGCTCCAGCACGACAAGGCAGTGTGCTCTGCACAAAGACAGGATGTACTTGGGGAGAGGCTGCACCATTGTTGTGAGCGGAAGAGAAATTAATTTTAAGCCTGGAGTTGATTCCAGCCTGGGAGGGAAACGCCA
The DNA here is from genome assembly GCF_003255815.1 of Theropithecus gelada. Classification (NCBI taxonomy): domain Eukaryota; kingdom Metazoa; phylum Chordata; class Mammalia; order Primates; family Cercopithecidae; genus Theropithecus; species Theropithecus gelada. The sequence continues at coordinate 4,346,772 of NC_037682.1, read as the reverse complement.
ACACTCGGAGAGGGCTGGTTTCAGGCATGTGCACGCCAGAGCTCACGTGCCCACTGCAGCCTGAATTCAGTGGGGAAACGCGCCCCGGGCACCCTCCCTCCTCTGACAGCGTTCCAAGCCACCCCCACATCCCAGCACCGGAAGAGCCTGGCCCCTCCTTCCATCTAGAAGCCCTGGGTGTGTTCTCCACTGAGCCACACCCTGTCCCCTGCCCCACCAACTAAAACACACCACCCAGGCTGCTGCCGAAAAGGCTGGGAGAGGGGCAGGGAGCCAGACTGAGACCGCCTCTCTCCAGCGCTCCGAAGGGTTTGGTCAGTTCTCTGTCACTCAACCTGGCGCTTGGTGACGAGGACACAGAATGGAGTGTGGCCCCGCTGCTGGCCTCCCGGGTCTCCAGGCCTGACGGAGTGGGACACATGGACGTCCAGCAGGTTCCAGCCTGGTGGGAGAGGGAGGCCTGGATCACAGACTGCGGGCCACATGTGGTGGGAAGGGCAGGGGGATGTGTTGGCAAACACTGGCGACCGCAGCTCCCCTAAGGGCCTCTGAACTGCCGCCACAGCCGCTACAGCCGGGTGCACTCTAACATCAGCTCCAAGTCGGGGAGAGGCGGGTGCTGCCCTCAGAAAGCTGCCACCTGGGCCAGAGGCACGGGACACCAGGGAGTACCTGCTGCAGAGCCGGATAATCCTGCTGCCCTCCAATGCCCTGACTCCAATAAGCTGATCTCTGGGCCTCAGTTTCCCCAAGTGTGCAATGAAAGGCCTGGCCATCCAGCCCCCCCAGCAGACCCGGTCCCCTAATACTCATTCTAGTCCCCTCCCTCACTTGAGGACCCTAATTTTGTCTTGTCAGTTAACAGACCCAGCTACAAAACCCCTTTTCTCAGTTTTCCCTGGCTGCTAGCAGTGACCAGGAGACCCCAGGGTGCTTGTCAATGAGACAGGAGACGACATCATCTGTGGGCTTCCAGAGAGGAGCACACAGCACACACACTGCTTTTGCTCCTGACTCTGGCCCTGGAGATGGACTACCATGGGCTTTGGCCCCCACTCAGCTTGCCCTATGTTACAAGGTTCCCTGATGGCAATGGGGTGAGGTGGGCTGCAGAGGCCATGCTTAGAGCAAGAGAAAGGTCAGCCAACCTGCTGGGCTGGGACTGACTGTGCAGGTGCCCTGAGGCCGGACGGCAGGCAGCGGCGACGCCCCAGGTCCCAGACCCCAGAAGGCTGGTCAGCCCCCAGGACAGGAACCAGGCCATGGCTGAGGACTGTGAGGGTAGCAGACAGAAGGACAATCAGGCCCAGGCTGCCCAGAGACGGGGCCGGGAACAGATCTGCAGACAAAGTGGCATCTCTAGGCCTCTGGAAATTGTGTGTGATTTCAAGCAAAGAGACGGTAGTGGTTCAATTTTGTCCCCCTAAAATCCACGTCTATGTAGAACCTCAGAATGTGACCTCCTTTGGAAATAAGGTTGCTGGAGATGCAATCAGTTGGGATGAGGTCATCCTGGAAGAAGTGGGCCCTCAGTCCACTGGTTGGTGCCCTTATAAGAAGGGAAAATACAGACTCACAGAGACATGGCCACGTGCAGATGGAAGCAGAGACTAGGGGATGTGGCCACAAGCCAAAGAACACCTGGAGCCCCCAAAAGCTCGAAGAGCCAAGGAAGGGTCCTCCCCTAGAGTGCTGGAGGGAGAGGACCCTGCCGACACCTTGACGTTGGTCTCTGCCTTCAGAACTGTGAGGGGAGACACTTCTGTTGTTCAAGCCCCAGCTGGTGGCTTTGAACCCTTTGTGACAGCAGCCCCAGGGCAAGAACACAAAGGGTGAGCACGTAGCAGGCCAGTGTGGTGATCTGCGTCTGTCCATCCGGTGGTCCCTCCCTCCATCTGGTGCCTAACGCGTCCTCAGGACTGGCCGGGGCCTGGGGACTGGACACAGAGCAACTGGCAGCAGAGGGGGATGACAGAGCCTGCATTCCGGAATCTGACCGACAAAGGGCTGTGGCATTCCTAGGAGAAGCCGCGGAAGACCAGCAGGAATGACAGGAGCAGCAGCAAGAACCCTTCAGAGGACCCGCGAGATGCGAACTCCCACCCCAGCAAACCACCAAGGGGAAGAGGCAGGCCCCCATCCACGCAGCTCAGGAACAGGAGAGCTGACTTTTCCATGGCAAATAAGGCCCAGGTTGCCTAAAACAGGGGAGGGTAGCCTAAGGCTCTCCCAGACTCATGACAACTTAGATTTGTACAAGTGGTACATTTAGCTGGAATCTGGGAGGAGCCTGCTGGGGGCCGTGCCATCCTGAAGGTTCCCAGAGTCACACACACACACACACACACACACACACACACACACACACACACTCCCTCCTACCCGCCTTCTCCAAATAAAACCATGTCTCTGGTCTGTTTCTCTCAGTATCCACCTTCTCCATCACGGAGGAGGTCTCAGCTCCTAATCCACTCAGCAAAGTCCCGGCGGACAGTGAGTCACTGAGTCCTGGGCCAGGCACACGCTGAGCTCAGGGCCTCCAGGACAAGGTGACCCGGAGGGCTCTGAGAATAGGACAGCGTAGGTGCCCCCACAGCAGAGGATGTGGCTGGGTGTCTGTGAGGTTGCTTCCTGCATGACAAGCTGGGGTTATAAGAACACAAAAGCCTGTAGGATGAAGCCTGGCCCAAAGCAGTCGGGGTCCCGTGACCTCCCCGGCCTCTCTTCAGGCAGTGTCCTTCCCAGGGCGCCAGGCTTCCCTAGCTCCGAGTCTGGGCGTCTGAAATCTGCTGTGTAATTGGATCACGCCCCAGCCCGTGCTGAGCGTCCATCTGCACCCGTCTCGGAAAACACAAGTCTCAGAGAAAGAAAGCAGTTGCCACAGGTAATTTTCTATCAAATATATCACATTTCTTGGAATCACATGTGGAAGTTAACTAATTAGATTCTCCCTTATTTTTGAAATGCTTTCAGAGGACAATGGAAAGGTTCACTGTGTTCTGGGAAATGCTTCATTTAGATGCTAAACATTAGAATGCAATTTGTTCTTCAATCAGGGAAGAGAGGAATGAGCGGACTTTTAAGGATGCCATCCGCGCTCCCTGCTCCTGGTTCCATCGCGGGCCCTGAACAGCCGCAGGTGTGCGAAGGCAGGTTGGGGAACACTTTTGAGTCAGACCTACCTCCCTGGTTCAACCAGAGGCTCTTTTCTCTCCTTGATAAAAATCCAAACTGTGATTGTTTTATAGAACTGCCTTTTACAACAGAATCGTCTCCCCACATACCATATTCCCCTGATGCTGCCTGACAACTCTTGTCTCCCATGGATGTGGGCACACAGCCACACACTGCTCTACCTCCCACCCGCCCTGAGCACTCGGTGGATGCTGGGACCCTGCTGGTCAGCCAACCAGAAAAGGGCGTGTGAGGGTACATCCGGGCGGCAGAAGAATGTACTAATTGGTTTATTTTTTGAAACGAGGTCATGTTGCTCTGGAAGGTAACTCAGGGAAAGGGTAGACAGGACCAGAAGGAGGACAGAGGACAAGGACATCATTCAGCAAGATGAGGGCCTGAGAAGCTGGGTCTCTGAGAAGCCTGGGCTCCTTTAATCCCAGTGAGACCCTCACACGGAGCGCTGACGGATGAGGGGTAGGGGGACAGGGACGGGGGCAGGTGCTTATTGAGGAGAGAGGCCCTGGGATACCAGACCTGGGCATGAGAGGGCTGCCACTGGGCACAGATGGGCAACCTGGGCACCAGGCAGAATAGCATCTGCAGCTGATTTAGACACGCTGAATATATAAAAACATTATATATATTAAATATATATTATGTATGTTATATATAACATATTTATACATACATATATTCATATATATAACATAAATGTTATATATTTATGTATTACATAAAAATATATATTGTATATAATATATATTCTATATAAAACAAATATATACATACACACACTATATATATATATATATAAAAATAAAACACTGAGTTGAATATACAAAAATCCTGAGTTCACAATGATATATTGGTGAGGGAGAGAGAGAGACAGGGGCAGAGAGGACAGAGGGAGAGAGAAAAAGACCCTAGTTCATCCCCCAACAACACGATAGAAAACCAACTCATCGGACATCAGCGGAGATCACTGAAGCATCAGCTTCGTATGGAGAGACTTGATAATTAAAAAGAAAGAATTAAGCATTTATCTTGCCTTCTGGTACAAACAGCGTTCAGCTTAACCAAGTCATCTTATTTGAGATGAGAAAGTTCTTCGAGATGGAAGAATCTCAGCTCATTTCTGTGGAAGGATTAGGAAGTCACCAAATGCAAGCCTCAGCACACTCTTCAATGTCTGCAGGGCCCCCTCCAGAAGGAGGCCGCTGGGTGACCAGCTGGTGAGGAGCTTCAAGAGGAAGGATTCACCATCACCACCTGGAGCCCAGGTGCAGCTTTCGTCACGGCGGTGGCGAGCGCAGTCTCTGCCTCCTGGGGAGACAGGGTGTGAAGCTCACAGCACCTGCGTGTGGCTGGGTCCAACATTAACAACACTGCAAGAGCTCACCTCCGTTTACAGGAAGCAGGAAGGACCCAAGGACTGGCTGATGACACCACAGGAGGCAAAAGGCACATCTGGGGTTGGGGGCAGCCGATGGCCAACCTACCCCATCCCTCTAACAACTTACCCCATCCCTATAACACGTCGCTGGCAGGAAACACGGGAGATGACTCGGACTGGAGACTTGGGGACATAGCTCCCAAGTACCACGTGGGTCCTGGGTCGAAGTCACCACCATGAAAAGGCATTTCTGAGATAATTTGGGACATGTGCTAACGGAGGCACTTCAGATTCCACCCAGAGACCACTGCTGGGTGTGTGGATGGGATAGTGACACTGGGGCCTGCAAGAAAGATGCTATGCTCTTGAGATACAGACTGAAGGGGAGGAGGGAGTGACGCAATGCCTGGGATTTGCTGGAAAAAAAATAAAAAATAAAAGGGCTACCTGTATATGGATGGCAAGAATTTCTTAGGTAACAAAAGCACAGCCAATAAAAGAAAAAATAAATACTAAAGTAGATGAAAATGTAAAACTTCTGCGTATCAAAGGGCACAATCGACAGAACAAAAAGGCAGCTAAAGAACGGGCGGAAATATTTGCAAATCATGTATCTGGTAAGGGGTTAATACCCAGAATGTGCAGAAACTCTCAGAATTCAACAACAGAAACCAAAATCTAACTTAAAAACAGGCAAACTGGCCGGGTGTGGTGGCTCACGCCTGTCATCCCAGCAGTTTGGGAGGCTGAGGTGGGTGGATTACTTGAGGTCCGGAGTTCGAGACCAGACTGGCCAACATGGCAAAACCCCATCTCTACTAAAATTTCAAAAGTTAGCCAGGCGTGGTGGCACGTGCCTGTAATCCCAGCTACTCGGGAGGCTGAGGCAGGAGAATCATTTGAACCCAGGGGGCAAAGGTCGCAGTGAGCCGAGATCATGCCATTGCACCCCAGGCTGGGTGACAGAGTGAGACTCTGTCTCAAAAATAAATAAATAAATAAAATGGACAAAGGACTTGACTAGACATTTCTGCAAAGAAAAGATACAAATGGCCGACAAGGACTTTTCTGAAAAGATGTTCAACACCACTAATCACTGCGAGAAAGGCAAATCCAAACTACAACGGGACACCATCTCACACCTGTTAGGATGGCCACGATCCTAAAACAGAAAGTAACGATGCTGGTGAGTATGTGGGGAAACTGGAGCCCTTGAACACCGCTGGCAGGAAGGTAAAGTGGTGCAGCCCCTGTGGAATATGGCACGACTGCTCCTCAAAAGGTTAAACATAGAACGAGCACGTGAGCCAGCAATGCCACTTCTGCCTCTATGCCCGAAGGAACTGACAGCAGAGTCTTGAAGAGATATCTGCACATCCGCGTTCACGATGGCAGCACTATTCACGATAGCCAAGAGGTGGACGCAACCTAAGTGTCCGCCTACAGATGAATGGATACACAAAAGGGGGTGTTTCCATAGAATGGGATATTTATCATTCAGGCTTAAACCAGAAGGAGATTCGGACGCAACACCACGGAGGAACCTCGAAGGCATTACACTGAGAGAAATAAACCAGGCACAAAAAGACAAATACTGCAGAATTCCACTGATCTGACGTCCCTAGAGTGGTCAAATTCATAGGGAGAGAAAGTGGGATGGTGGGTGCCAGGGGCTGGGGGAGGGGATGGCGATGAGTGTTTAATAGGGAAGAGTTTCAGTTCGGGAAGATGAGGAGGTTCTGGAGATGGATGGTGGAGATGGTGAATGGAAATGTACTTAAGGCCACTGAAATGTATAGTTAAAAATGGTTAAGATGGTAAATTTTATGGTATGTGCACTGTACTACAATTTGAAACATAATAAAAAGTATAATTGTAAGAAAAAAAAAAGGGGGAGGAAGTGAATGGAGCAAATGGGCGCTGCGATCTCTTGGAGGCCAGCTCTCCACAAGGTCTTCATAAACCCTCGGTCATGCTCCTCCGTTGCTCAAGGGCCTCCAATGGCTCCCCATTGCCCTGGGCCTTGCCACAGCCTGAAAGGCCCCGTAGGGCTTGGGTCCCGCCCCTTTTTCTGCAGCATCCACCCTCTCGATGTTCCAGAAGACACCGAGTCCTTCTCTGGTCCAGGCAGGGCCTTGCACTCACCACCCAGGTGCACAGCCCACCACCACCTCAGCTCTACCCTCCTCTCCAGGTCTCAGCCTAAATCCTTCCCCTTGAGGAATCCTCCCTGACCACCCTGTCGACAAAGGCGTGGTCTCTGCCCTGTAGCTTCACAGCATCCTAGTGTGTGTGTGTGTGTGTGCATGTGAGTATATGTGTGAGCATGTGTGAATGCACGTCGGCACATGTGTATGTGTGTGTGTGAATGTGAGCCTGAGTTTATGAACATGTGCATATGCAAGCATGTGTGTTAGCATGTGTGAGCATGTGAATATATGTGTGAGCATGTGTATGTGTAAGCATGTGTGAACATGTGTGTGAGCATGTGTAAGCATGTGTGTGTGAGAGCATATATGTGAGTGTGTGAATGTGTGAACATGTGAGCATCTGTGTGCGTGTGTAAGCATGTGTGTACGTGTGTGTGCATATGCTAGCATGTGTGCGAGTGTGTGAGCATGTGCAAGGGTGTGTGTGTGAACATGTGTACTGGTTCCTGGGGTTGTCATGACAAATCACCACAAACCAAGGGGCTTCAAACAACAGGAATTTTTCTCTCAGTTCCGGCGGCCAGAAGTCTAAGATCAAGGTGTAAGCTGGGCCACACTCCTCTGGTGGCCACTTATGTGGGTGCATTCGTGTGTGTGCACGTGTGTGGGTGCCTGTGTACGTGCGTGTGTGTAGGTGCCTGTGTGTGCATGTGTATATGTGCATGTGTGTGTGCATGAGTATGTGTGTGTTTCCATTCACAGCACAGCCACAGCCTCCAGTTATGGAGCCTGCTGACCCACATAGTGCCTGTCAATCTGTGCAGCGTCTGTTTTCCCAGCACTGAGGCTCTGTGAGGGCAGGGCCTGGTCTTCCTCTCTGCAGGATCCCAAAAGGGCCCAGGCTGGTGCTGAGTACGGAGTCAGCGTGTGGCCCGTACACAACTGATCAGACCCAGGGTGCCTATAGAGACCCTCCTGCTATTCACAGATGGGGGCAGGTGGGGCTGGGTTGGGTGTTTACTCCCCTTCTGGCCAGGCCACGGCCAGCTTGAGTTCCTCCTGGGGTGCAGAATCCAGGTGCCCACAAAGACAAACGAGCAGCCGGAGAGCCAGTCCCTGATGGGCAGCCCCTCAGACCTCCCCCAACCAGCCCACCGGGAAGCAGCCACCGCAGAGAGGGTGTGACCCGTGGGAGGCCGCCACCCAGTGCTCAGGAAGGCCAGCACAAAGGACACTAGGCACTGGGAGTGAGGCTGGTGCCCTGGCGAGGGGAGGCTGGCTGCCCCAGACTCTTGAAAGCCCTGAGGCCCAGATCCTGGCAGTCCTGTGAAACAGACCCAGGGGTCAGACCCCTTTCCTTCCCACATCCCACACTCTAGGCTGCCCAGGGGAATCCCAAGGAGCCTTGGCATCCCAACCAGCCTCAGGCTGACCAGTGAGTATACCCTGTGACAGGGCTGGAGCCCTGTTTGGGGTCTGCGAGCTGCCCACGGCTCACATCAAGTCGGCTTCCGCTGTGTCCACCAATTCAAGCTAGCTGAGCACAGGTTCTCAGGAATGCCCAAGAGCCCCATGCCAGGTGGGTCCCATTCACAGGTGGCTGTTCACCAGCCAGCAGGAAGCTGGAAAGTACCCCCAGGACGGCTAGCAGCCCAGTGAGCTGTGAGGCACACGGCAATTTGGGGCTAATTTTCTCCTGCAACGAAGTTGATCCCATAATCTGGTAAATACACTAATCATCACCGCCCTGCTCAGAGCAGGAGCTTATGAGCTACAAAGTCCAGAGGGAACAGGCTCGGCATAAAAAGAGACCACGGCCGGCCGGCTTGAAGAATGTGCTGCCAGGATATGAAACCCAAAGCTGGCAACGGACCATAAGCCGCTCCTAGTGACAGAGGACCCAGGCCACAGACCAGCTGCTGCGCTGGGCACAATGCTTCTATTGTCACAGAACCCTGCATCCACACGCCTGCCCAGCCCTGCTTGCAGATGGGAAAGCTGAGGGCCCGGAGCAGCAGGATCTGCTTGGCGTCCTGCTGCTGACCTTCCCTGGGCCAGTCTGATCCCCGGTTCCTCTGATAGTCTCTCCTTTAACAGAAGCAAAGAATGAGTCGTAATAGCCAAGGACCAAGGAGTAGCTCTTCTGTCAGCAGATGCACCAGAAAATCCGTGGTGGCTGAGGAAGCCCCATTTTGTTTAGTCTGCTCAGCACTTCTCGTACAATAATAAAAACATCTGAATTTCCAACACATATAATAGAAAGATTTCCTAGAAAATGATCTATTCTGGCTTTGTTCAAAAAAGTTGAGAGTCCAGCTGGGCACAGTGGCTTACACCTGTAATCCCAGCATTTTGGGAGGCTGAGGTGGGCAGATCACCTGAGGTCAGAAGACCAACCTGGCCAACATAGTGAAACCCTGTCTCTACTAAAAATACAAAAATTAGCTGGGCATGGTTGCAGGCGCCTGTAATCGCAGCTACTTGGGAGGCTGAGGCAGGAGAATCACTTGAACCTGGGAGGTGGATGGTGCAGTGAGCCGAGACTGCCACTGCACTCCAGCCTGGGCAACAAGAGTGAGACTCCGTCACACACACACAAAAAATGGTTGAGAGTCCATGACTGACACTGCCCTTGGGCCCACAGAGCCAGCCTGGGCTGGTGCTGGGAGGGGCTGCCCCTGCTGGCCGAGGGTCTCTACAGCCCCAGGACGTGCCACTCCCTGATGGCATCTAGAGGCCTCTGTGTTGGGGACCTACATAGCAGCCTTAGGAAATGACCAGTTTGGGATGGAAGTGGGCTCTGCAAGTGCCTGAAAGAGAGTCTCAGTCCATTAGGCTTTTGCTCAGGCTGCCGTAGCAAAATGCCATAAACTGGGTGGCTTCTAGACAACAGAAATGTATTTCTCACCATGCTGGGGGCTGGAAGAGTCAGTGTCTGGTGAGCGCCCACTTCCTGGTTTCTTCTCATGGTGTCTTCACAGGGCAGAAGGGGCAAAGGGGCTCTCTGGGGTCCCTTTTCTAAGGGCACTACTTCCTCTCAGGAGGGACCCACCTTCATGACCTCATCTCCTCCTGCAGGCGCCACCTTCTAACACCATCGCTCTAGAGATGAGGATTTACTGTATAAGTTTTTCGGGGGACACAGACCATCACACCACAGCAAAGAGGGCCTGGGTTTTCTTCTTCCTTTCTTTCTGAGAGTCAATTTCCATCTGATTTTCCCAGCAACACATTAATTGGGTAAAGCCAAATCCATGTGAATAGCTGCAGTGGGTACAGAAAGGAGGGTGGCCTGAGGCTCCCCTGAAGGCCGGGGACATGAGGGTGCCCTGGCTCCCCTGCAGGCCTACAGGGTGGGTTCTGGCCTCCAGGGCCTGAGCGGAACCCCCTTGAGCCACATGGGGTCTCTACCGGGCTCCTTTCCATGGTGGAGTTCCACGTGGCTGGGACTGGGACGTCAGTAGACCCAGGGATGACCCCAAGGAAGGGGCTAGGTTTCAGACATAGGAGGAAGGGGCAGGTCCTCTGGCCCACAGACCCGTCTCGGGCTCAGAGGGCTTTGCCCAGGCCTGCCAGGGGGCTGGAGGCTGCAGGACATGGAGGTGCAGCTGGGATGTGTCTCCAATGGTAAAGCAGGCAACCCGGAGCCGGGCATGGCTAATGCAGTCGGCTGAGTGGGGTCTCCCAGAAAGATGTGCCCAGGTCCTAATCTCCGGAACTGGGAATGAGATCTCATTTGGAAAAAGAGTCCTCACAGACATAATCAAGTTAAGGACCTTGAGATGAGGAGATTATCCTGGATTACCTGGCTGGGCCCTAAACCCAATGACAAGTGTCTTTATAAGAGAGAGGCAGGGGGAGGTTTGAGACATAGAGACGCAGAGAGGAGAAGGCCACGGGAAGACAGAGGCAGGGACTGGAGCGATGCAGCCATGAGTCAAGGGACACCTGGAGACACAGGAAGCTGGAAGAGGCCAGGAAGGATCCTCCCCTAGAGCCACCATGGGGAGCAGGGCCCTGCCAGGCCCTGGATTTCAAACTCGTGGCCTCCAGCACTGTGAATGAACGCATCGCTGTTGTCTGAGGCCACCCAGTCTGTGGTCATTTGTGACGACGGCCGCAGGACATGAATACAGTTGTGCTTCAGAGAGGACTACACAAAGCTGAGGCCCGAGCCCTGATCTGGGAGCACAGGTATGTGCCAGAGTTGGGGGCACTACAGGCTGGGGAGGGCTGGGGTAGGAGGGGCACATGCCCAGTCAGGATCCCTCCCTGTCTCCCAATCCCTAGAATAGTCTCTCAAGGCTGGGCTCTGGAATCCTCTGTAAGTTGCTCCATCTCAGAAAGCCTCAGTTTACTCATCTGGAAAACGGAAAAAGTCATGCAAGTCCACTTTGCAGAGCTCCTGGAAAGAATCGAGGCAACCGCTGGGTAACCTGCTTAGCACAGTGAGTGCAGGCAATGAGCGTCTATACAGAGAGCCTGGGGACTTAGAGGGATGCAGAGTGTTCAGACAGCTAAACACGTGCTGGCCACTGCCTGGCATCCTTCCCTGATGAAAAATAACAATAGATCGTGTACAGAATTTTTAAAATTCTAAGTATCTTTTTTTTTTTCCCTTTACTATGGTTTTTTTTCTTTTCTTTTCTTTTCTTTTTTGAGACGGGGTCTCGCTCTGTCGCCCAGGCTGGAGTGCAGTGACGCGATCTCAGCCCACCGCAAGCTCCACCTCCCGGGTTCACACCATTCTCCTGCCTCAGCCTCTCGAGTAGCTGGGACTACAGGTGCCTGCCACCTCGCCTGGCTAATTTTTTGTAATTTTTAGCAGAGACGGGGTTTCACCGTGTTAGCCAGGATGGTCTCAATCTCCTGACCTTGTGATCCGCCCGTCTCGGCCTCCCAAAGTGTTTGGATTACAGGTGTGAGCCACCGCGCCCGGCCTACACTTTTTTCTTCAACGTGCTTCGGCTTGTCTTGGAGGATCCAGTACAAGACACTGTGAGATCAACAGCAGAGAATGGCATGTGCTCTCCCTCCAGAGGCACAGCAAGACCGCCTGCCCCAGCCTCCCCTGCAGGGAGGAATGACCGCCAGTTGAGATTGCAGTCAACAGAACATAAGCAGAAGTGATATGCGCTTTCTCTTCTGCCAGCCAGATGCGGCCGAACCCGGTGACCTGGGCATCCGCGTGTTCAGGATGGAGGAGCTGGGAGCTGGGAGGAGCCTGAAGCTGCTTAGAGGACTTGAGAGGGGCAATAAATAACTTTCCATGGCTCAATGAATAGCCAGTTTTCAGTCTGGGACTTGTTACAGCGTCCAGCATTGTGGGAACAGACGCACAATGTCTAAAACGGGTGCAACACTGCGAAGTGTACCCGAGACCTCTGGGCTGTGGGTGGTTGAGTGGGCATGCCAGCCCCTGCCCCAGCTTGCAGCTGTGCTAGCACAAAAGGGCCAATCTCTCTGGGCAAGGGTCGTGCTAGGGAATCCCACTGCGGATGACTCTTCTGGGTAATCAAGGTTCAGGCTCTTTCCTGGGAGTTCTTGGGTCTGGAGAGAAGGCCACGGGGGACTGGGTACCAGGATGGGTAAGGTCAGAAGGACAGGGGCTGGGGTCACTGGCATTCCCCTGAGGGAGGCCGCATTTCACAGGCTTTTCCAGTTGGCGAAGCCTTTGCCTGCAGGGTCTCTTTAAAAGGAAACTAGACAAAACCAACCCAATATTTCCTGTGCTGCGTCCTGACCTCAAACCATCCTGCCTAGCAACTGGCAATTAGGCTGCCTTTGAGATAAATATTCTTGGCTAAAAATGCCCATGGGTCTTAAAACTTTGATTTTCCGTTCGATTCGAATTTACATCCAGAATCGCAGTGCTGTGGGGGGCGGGGGATGGCAATGAAATGCCCAGGATAAAGACAATGTCCTAGCTAACAAAATAACCAGTGAGCGACAGAGGGGCCTCAGCAGGAACTCTGGGCAGAACGGCGCTCGCTAGGTCACCCCATGTGAACCACTTTGGACAACAGAGTGGTAGCTTTGTTGGATTTATGGGGATAGCAGCTCAGCCTGTCTAACCGCAGTTGAGGCGGAGCCGAGAGGCGTCTCCCCTGTGTCCACGCTAGCTGGGTGCTTCCCTCCCACGGACACGGAGGCCGAGCTGCCACTTCCATCCTTCCCCGACACCTCCAGTCATCTTCTGGGAAACACCAAGTAACACAAACAGGACACGGATTTCCCGGAGATTTATATCTGGCTCAGCAGTTGCACCTGCTGAAGAGGTGAAGATGACAAAGGCCCTCAATGTGACCGAGAACAATGCAGAGCCGGTCCCTCAGGCTTGAGAGCCGTAATTTCGCCAGCTTAGAATTTCTAACTAGACAAAGAATACAAGTTTTTTTTTTTGAGACGGAGTCTCGCTCTGTCACCCAGGCTGGGGTGCAGTGGCGCAATCTCGGCTCACTGCGAGCTCCGCCTCCCGAGTTTACGTCATTCTCCTGCCTCAGCCTCCCGAGTAGCTGGGACTACAGGTGCCTGCCACCTCGCCCGGCTAGTTTTTTGTACTTTTTAGTAGAGACGGGGTTTCACCGTGTTAGCCAGGATGGTCTCAATCTCCTGACCTCGTGATCCGCCCGTCTCGGCCTCCCAAAGTGCTGGGATTACAGGCTTGAGCCACCGCGCCCGGCCATACAAGTTTTTTAAAAAGTTACTTTACAGAAGAGCCAAGGTGACTATAGTTAATAATAATGTATAGTATATTTCCAAATATACAAGAGAATATTTGGAAGGTTCCCAGCACAAAGAAATACATGTTGGAGGTGACATCGCAGTTTATTCTGATTTGATCCTTAGACATCGTGTAGATGTATTAAAACATCACACGGGCCACATAAATATGTACAATTACTAGGTAGCCGTTAAAAAATAGCTGAGACTCACCCTCTGTGAGTCTCACCCTCAAAGACTCTGTGACTCACCCTCCACCCGTCTCTTCCTCCAAGGGGTTACCTTGGAGGAAGGCTTATCTTGAAGGATTATCACATGGGTATGGAGATTTCCAGAACTTTTGCATAACATTTATGTTCCCTTGGAAAATGTGGTGTACAGAGAATAAATATAGTATTTTTGCGTCCTTTTTTAAAAAGCAGAAATATTATCATACTACAGTGGTTGGTCTGTGACCTGTGGTTGGCATTTGAGATGGTGTCTCGGGAATCATGTTGTGGTTGGTACGCAAATACTCCTCTTTCTTTTATACGTCGGCATCGTTTTTGGTCATTTTAATGAGGGTTGATCTCCTGCCATGTGCTGGGTGCTTTCTCTTGCAGGTGAGCAAGAAAGGCAGTCTTTGCTTTCATTGAGTTACGGTCCCATGGGAGAAGACAGACCAACAATAAAAGGTGAATAGAAACTATACCGTGTGCTGGTTGAACTATGAATAAACAGGAAGCCGATTAAGGGACTGCAGGTGGAGGAGGGGGAGGAACAGAGAGGCAAAGAGGTGACCTGGGGTCGGGGGCTGAGCTGGAGCTGTGCCCGGGGTCTCAGCTTACCCAAGGGTTGTACGTGGCGGCGAGCAGGGGTCACCATTGGTTCTGTTTCAGAGCCCAGGAAACATGCTGCTGCCCCAGATCTAACAGGAAAGCCCAACTGTTCAAAAGTTAAACAACGAAAAGGGAAGAACATTGCTGTTTAAAAAATTTTAAATTAAAAAAAAATGTAGTAAAAGACACAAAGCATAAAATCTGCCATTTTAAAGTGGCCAGTTCATGGCATTAACTACATTTACAGTGTGTGCAGCCATCACCAGCACGCATCTCCAGAACTTTCTCTTCTTCCCAAATGGAAACTCTGTCCCCATTACACACTAACTCCCCATCCCCTTCCCCAGCCCCCGACACCCACCATCCTACTTTTTGTCTCTATGAATGTGACGAATGTGACTACTCTAAGAACCTCACTGGAGCGGAACCATACAGTCAAAAGGAAGAGAACGTTGTGTTTGGCTACTCCTGGCATCTGTCCATCTGCTTCCCCATGGGTCCCAGGCTGGATACCTCCGTGTAGGGTGGAGGCAGTGACAGGAACTGAGAGGGGCCCCTGTCCCAGGGCAGGACCAGCAGCCCTCCTGCAGGGCAGCTCCCACCTGCTGCAAATACAAGAGGGAGGCTGATCTTGGAAGAACACGCCTTTCCAACATGCATTCCCAGAGACAGTGCAGATCTCAGCAAAGCCAGGGGTGAGGACAGCGCTGAAATCCATCTCCAGACCTGCCTGCCAAACCCCACAGAGTCACTGAGTCCCGATTTGCTGTGCTCATTTAATTGATTCCTTCCTTCATGCATTCAGCAAACAATAGCCCATGCCTTTTGCCAAGACTGACACCTGTGCCTCAGATAAACACGTGGGGAAAGGTGACCCCAGCCTGGTAGGGACTATGAACAAGTAGGAAATTCATCAAAAGATCTCATCAAAGGCTGGGCACGGTGGCTCATGCCTATAATACCAGCACTTTGGGAGGCTGAAGTGGGCAGATCACCGAGTTCAGGAGTTCGAGACCAGCCTGACCAACATGGTGAAACCCAGTCTTTACTAAAAATACAAAAATTAGCTGGGTGTGGTGGTGCACCCCTGTAATCCCAGCTATCTTAGGAGGCTGAGGCAGAAGAATTGCTTGAACCTGGGAGGCGGAGATTGCAGCGGGCTGAGATCGTCCCATTGCACTCCAGCCTGAGCAACAGAGTGAGATTCTGTCTCAAAACAAAAACGAAAACAAAAATAAAAAACACGTCAAGAATGCTTTGAAGAGGCAGACAAGTTACACACAAGCTTCGTCCTGCTCAATGCCAGAATCCCGGTGTTGCTGGGCTGAGGCAGGGGCTGTCTAGAGGGGCTACAGGCTGGGGATAGGGCTGGCCATGGGGCTGCTGGGCACGCAGCCTGTTTTCCAGGAACAACAACAAAAAACCTGAACAATAAATCAGTGCACTGGAATCAGAAGGCTTATCAAAAACCACTCTGGGAAAATTAACTGACAACAAAAAATATCTTCCTGGAACAGATGAGGCTGGGCCCAACACAGGAATTAAAACCAATCACTGCTGACCCCACACGGGTGCTGCAGAGGTTCAGCTGCTATATTTACAACAAGGGAATGATGCATATGCCACAAATTAGAGGCAGCGTTGCCTGCCATGGGCCCTTGGGGCTGAGTCCCCTCAAGTTCAGTGGCCAACACCTCCTAGTTTTGCTTCAGTCCGGGATCAGGCTGGGGAGCTGGGGCAAGGCAGAGTGCCCTGGGCTTTGAGTCCAGCATCAGGATGGCCAGGACCCCCGAGAGCCCTCTGACCCCCTGCCTTACTGCAGCAGGAGTCACACACAGTGTCCAAGAACTCTGGAGCCGGAGCCGGACTTGGGTTTGAATCCTGCCCCGTCACTCCCTCACTATCTCCTGTGACTTGGGTTATCCTATGTTCACCAAACCTCAGCTGCTCCATGTGCAAAATGACACTAATGCCACCTGCGTCCTCAGACTGCTGAGCGTGGAAGGGGACCCTGGCATACAGTAAGTGCTTAAGAAGTGGCAGAGGTCATTATTGAAATAGTCCTTGTTATTGTTCCCAGAGCTGTGTGGACCCCCAGAACTCGCATGCTGGTAGCCCATGGCGGTGAGGGCAGCATTTTGATCTCC
Organism: Theropithecus gelada; assembly: GCF_003255815.1. Taxonomy (NCBI): domain Eukaryota; kingdom Metazoa; phylum Chordata; class Mammalia; order Primates; family Cercopithecidae; genus Theropithecus; species Theropithecus gelada. The sequence goes on along the minus strand of NC_037682.1, from coordinate 4,330,364 downwards.
TATGCTCCGTGCCCCCTCAAACCCAGGCCATTCAGAATAAATGACTGTGAGCCCCAGTCTGGAAAGATCGTTTCCCTTCCCAGCTAGAAAGACTCATCCATCAAGCTGTGTCAGACGCGCCTGAGCCCTCCAGGGTGGTCAAAGGTAATGAAGCTTGTGTCCCAAGTGCAGCATTTAGGGCTTCCCAAGGCAAAGTGCCCAAGCAGGCTCTCTACTCTCCAAGTTCACGGTGCACAGTAGCCACGGCTTGCCTCTCCCAACACACAGGATCTCCAAGGGCCGCCCTCCCATCCCTCTTGTTTCTCAGCCCATGTTTTTCCTCCTTCCTTCAGTTTGACAGTATGGGTACAGCAACCACTTTGCAGGATGCCTCTGCTTAGGGATGCCTGAGCATGGGGCTAAGGAGAAACATGGGACCTGAATTCTGCACTCTTTGGGAAGAAGGACCACATAGGATTAAAATCTGTTTCACCAACCACTAGGCTCCAGGCCTGAGTCTACCCAGCAGCTGCTCAAAGTAAGTTTGCAGATGTGTGTAACCCAGACAGATACCCTCACCCCGCGTGCTCCAGTCCTTGTTGGAACGATTTTCAAAGAATCACAGTCCAGATGCCAAATAGATAGGAAACAGGGTTTCCGATCTTTAATAGTACTTCTCCAGTTATTAAAGGGAATCTTTTTATTTATTTATTTATTCTTGAGACGGAGTCTTGCTCTGTCGCCCAGACTGGAGAGCAGTGGCACAGTCTCGGCTCACTGCAATCTCCACTTCCTGGGTTCAAGCGATTCTCCCTGCCTCAGCCTCCCAAGTAGCTGGGATTACAGGTGTCCGCCACCACGCCCAGCTAATTTTTGTATTTTTTAGTAGAGACGGGGTTTCACCATGTTGGCCAGGCTGGTCTTGAACTCCTGACCGCAGGTGATCTGCCTGCCTCGGCCTCCTAAAGTGCTGAGATTACAGGCATGAGCTACCACGCCCAGCCAAAATAAATCTAACTTAAAGCACAAAGCAGTATCTTTTGGTAGCCCCACCTTTTATAATCTGTACGTAGAAGTAAGCCCCCAGTTTTCCTTCAAGGCTTGCCCGTCATAACTTTTATTCCTCTCAGCTTTCTGTCTAAGCTCCCTCTGTTTCTTTGTTTTCCTCCTTCCTCTAGAATCTGCATCACAGAAGACATCAAACTGGGCAAGACTCCTCCTCCCTGACAGGTGGCACAGGAGGGTGGCTGGAGCGGGAGGGTGGGAAGCAATACATCGATCTTGGAAGAACGGCCTGGCTCTGCCACTCGCTGTGTGTCTGTGGGTACGTGAGTCCCCACTCTGTGCTGTGGCCTCCTCACGCAGGGAAAGGAACTGATAAAAGTAACCGAGTCGGCCGGGCGCGGTGGCTCAAGCCTGTAATCCCAGCACTTTGGGAGGCTGAGACGGGTGGATCATGAGGTCAGGAGATCGAGACCATCCTGGCTAACACGGTGAAACCCCGTCTCTACTAAAAAATACGAAACACTAGCGGGGCAAGGTGGCAGGCGCCTGTAGTCCCAGCTACTTGGGAGGCTGAGGCAGGAGAATGGCGTAAACCCGGGAGGCGGAGCTTGCAGTGAGCTGAGATCCGACCACTGCACTCCAGCCTGGGCGACAGAGCGAGACTCCATCTCAAAAAAAAAAAGTAACCAAGTTAAACCGAACACAAAGTGAGTTCATGTGTGTGAACTCTCAAAAACGGTGCTGGCACACAGTAGGTGCTCAAGCAGCACGGGCATTTTACACAGTCGCTGCCACGGCTGTTCTGAGTTTTATTTGCAGTGTGTATCATGCTGCCCAGCAGTTAAGCTTTTGTTGGGTCTGAGTTCTATCTTAACGGAAGCGGGCAGGACCCCCTCCCCTCTTCAGTCCTTCTGGACAGGCGTGAGACGAAGGTCATGAACTCAGCACTCACTGAACACCCGCCTGTCCCACCTGGGATGGGGACTCTGGGGTGTGCATCGGCAGTTTCAAGAAACACAGAATTACCGCATGACCCAGCAATTCCACTCCTAGGTATGTACCCCAAAGAACTGAAAACGAAAACTGGTACAAAAACGTTCGCGTCGACTTTCTTCACAATAACCAGAAGTTGGAAACAGCCCAAGTGTCCCTGAACTGGTGAATGGATAAACTAATTGTGGTCTAACCATGTGGTGGAATGTCATTCACCCACAAAAGGAAGGTAGTACAGACACGCTACCACACGGCTGAACCTAAAGCACATGATGCTGAAAGAAGACAGAAAAAAGGTTGCCTAGAGCATGATTCCGTGGATGGAAACCATCCGGAACAGGCAGACCCAAGACGGAGAGGGGATGAGTGTTTGCCTGGGGCTGGGAGGGAGATGGAGAGTGAGTGCTAATGGGTTCGATGGTAAATTTTATGGTCTGTGTATTTTACCACAACAAAAAAAGACATACCCAAGCGAAAAAAAAAAGTTTATAAACACATGACAAAGTGTATTACTAACAAGACACATATAAAGAAATAAAATTCCACAAAGATAAACCTTGTTTTGCGGACACTGTCTCCTGGTGGCAGCATCCCTGGTTTTTTTCTTTGGTTTCTCTGCATTACCAATTTTATTTGTGTCTGACATGATTTACTCGAAACATAGTGAAATAACACTAATGTAAAATCTGGCCACCAGGCAGATATGGGGGTAGAGTTTACTCAAAATTTCCTAGGAGGAGGGGTACACATTCCCCCTGTAAACCTCTCAGGATTTGAGTGGGCCTGGGGAGAGAAGGCTGGCACCTTCCAGGGAAGGGCTGGCTTCTCACGCTCTCTCTGATGTAAATGAGTCCACCCCTCCACCTCCACCAGCTTTTCAAGTTCCGGCACTGATGGAGATGGGGATAGGGGTTTGGGAGGAAGGATCCCCTTCTCCAAGACAGAAGTTCTATCCTGGCTGTGCTCTCCTCGGTGGTGCCTTCCTTTCCTTAAGGAATATTTATTGGGTGCTTGCCACGTGCTCGGCTCTGGGTGGTCCCTTATCTGACGGGGCGTGTGCAGGAAGTGACTATAGCAAGGGGTTATAAGTGGGCACCACAGGCAACTTTCAGACATCTGAGGCAGATGCAGGTGGAGGAGACAAAATTGTGGGCAAGTGTCTGGGGCCAGGAGGAGTGTGGAACATTCCGCAGACCAGGGAGAGCGCCCAATGGCGACGTCCATCTCCTCACTGGCCTGGCACACGTGCCATCTCCCCTTCTCACCGATATAACCCACTCCTCTCTCTGCAGCCCCAGCCCTGAGGGTGCTGATGGAGGTGCACATGCCCAGGACAGCCCCTGTTTATCTCCATGACCCCCTAGGTCCTGCCACGAGACTGAATACAAAGGAGATGCATGGAAAAGTCTGCTCCATAGGACCCATCTGAAGATCCCGGGGAGAGGGAAGCAGATAACTTGCTGGTGGGTGGTTGATTTCGTGAGACCACAGTGGGGCCACCATTCTCAGGGCTCCACAGCATCAGCTCTGCCTCCCCTTCTCATCCCACTCTGCTTGTGGGAGCGCACACATCCTAACTCCCAGGGCTGACAAACTCCATCAATTAAAAGACCCGGTGGGGCACTTAGCACAGGGCCTTCCTCCAGTTCATTTGCCAATCTAACCGCTTGTATCATGAAACTCCCCACAAAAGGGCACCAAAGGCGAAGACAAATCAATGCTAACAAGAGCCTGCTGAGCACACTGGGAAGCGGGCAGTGGGTGTACGGGAGGGAGGAGGGGGCAGGTGGAGAGGACCCAGAGGCACGAATGGGTGCATCAGAGGACCTGGTGCCAGCAGCGTCCAACATGGGGATGTCAGCCTACTATGCCTCCTGCTGCCTTCGCTCCATGTAGCCTGGGGCTGGGTGTACAGCATCCACACACAGAAAAAGATGGCTATAATGTTACATCCCAATGATCTGGGACTTACCTGGACCATGAGGTAGACACAGTGCAAAAGAAACAAGCTTTGAAGTCAGCTTAGATTCAGACCTCCCTGGAGGGCCCTGGGCAGGTTTCTTAATCTCTCTGAGGCTCAGTTTCATTACCTGCAAGATGAGTGTAAAACTACTTCCCAGGAGTGCCCATCACTGAACATATGCGCTGGGGCCTCTGTTATGCACCTGGCACTGTGTTGCATGCCGGAGATGTAGCAGAGACATGGTCAGCAAACTCTCTGGCCCACAGAGAATGTTCCCTGAGGGAGGTGGATAGTAAGTCAGTCACCTAACACAGGAAATGTATGATTCCTATGGTCACGGAAGCACACGGTGTGAGTGTAAGAGTCAGGGAAACCTGAGGGTGCCAAGAGGGTCCTCTCTGAGAAGGCATGATGTGAGCTGAAACCACAGTGGTGAGGGAAGTGGGGCTCAAAGTAGATGCAGATGGACAAGGCAGGACATGGCAGATGCTCGACCACGTTGGCTCCTTGGCCCCTCCTTGTGGAAGGGATTTCTCTACCAAGTAGATGAAACTGTCACTAAGTAATGAGCCTCTATGCTCAGAAACTCCAAGGATGCAGGGGACAGAAGTGAAAGGTGCAGGGACGGAGGCAGGGGACATGCTGAGGGCTTCCTCCAGACTCCTGAGGAAGGCTGCATCCTATCCTCCCAGCTCTCTAGTTCAGCACCCTGCAGGGGGCCAGCGCCCTGGAGTGGTTCAGCACCCTGGAGAGAGACCATGCCCCACAGGGGTTCAGCACCCTGGAGAGATCCAGCTACGCGCTCACTCTGTGCAGCTGTCCAGTCACACACATTTGTACCTACTTAACTAACATCCCAGGCCCCCACTAGACCAGTTGCTCACCCCCAGCTTCACAGCATCTGATCACTCCCCAAATCCACCTTGAACATTCCTGACCCCCTAAGCTTTAGCTCAAGATCTTTCTCCTCAGTTCTGCCTGCAGAAACCTCACTAACCCATCAAAGCCTGGAGCCAACACCATCTTTCATGAAGCCCTTTTCCTGATTTACTCTGGGGCCTTTGCCACACTCTGCTTTTTGCCTGCCCCTCCTAAACTGTGTGTTCCCCAAGGAACTGTGTCTGATTCACGTCTTTCTTCCGGCCCAGCACCTGAGAGGCAGAATGTATGCTTCAGAAATGAATGAGTGAAGTTTCAGAAGTAATTTTTACAATTGCCACCATTTGTTGAGAACTCATGATGCCAGAAACTGCTACATGCTTCATACACACTTTTATTTACAGTTTGAGAAACTGAGGCCAAGAAATGAGCAACCTGCCCAAGTTCACACAGTTAAGAAGAGGCAGAGCCTGGATTCAAACCCGGATCAGACGGCACAGCCTGTGCCCTTGACCGTGGCTCCTCTCCGCCTCTCTCCAACCCCGTGTGCTGCCATCTGCCAGTCCCACGGCATCTGAGCACAGCAGCCACGGTCCCCTGAAGTGATTCTGAATCTTTTTATAGCCTGAAATTGAAATCACTGATGCTTCAAATTAGAACCCCAAAATGAACGAGCCAAGATTTCAGATTTGCAAGTTGCCGAGCTGCCCGCATCCACCTTCTCAGCAAGATTCCTGGGCTGCTCCTCAGCCCGGACCACCTGTTCCCAGTCAATATGGAGGACAAAGAGAACGACCTCCCCAGGCCCAGAAGGCCACGCGCAGAAAAGGGATCCAACCTCCCCGCCATCCAGGACTCCCCACGGAGCAGTGGCCTCTGCCTGGGAGAAGAAAGACCACAGTGCGTTAAGCCTCAGAGAGCAGACCCCAACGCTGCTAGCCTCAGAGAGTGAAGACCCCCCAGTGCTATTAGCCTTAGAGGGTAAAGGCCCCCAGTGCTATTGCCCTTGGTCAGTGGATCCTGATGACACGGTGAGAAGCCACTGAGCTGTCAGGACAGAAACACCCCACACTCAGAGGGATGCAGGACAGACCCTGTTTGTCTTTGGTGTGAATGCAATGAAATATTGGCCTTGATGACCAAAGCACCAATGTGACCCTGCTCAAGAATTCAGCAGTCACCCTGGGTTCCTGCTGACATCAGCTGGTCTTTGGTCTTTAACTTGGTTATTAAGTAGCCATTTAAAACCATTTAAATAAGAGCAGAAGAAATTTTGGGGGTGGGGTGCAGAGAGTTTCCAGATTGGTCATCAGGGCCACCAGCAGGACAAAGTCTCTCACAATATCCCAAAAGGCGAGCTAGAGAAATGTGACTGTGTGATGTGGCTGAACCACTAGACCCAAGGGATGCTGGCACCAGGCAAACCACAACAGGGCTCTGGCCTTGGCCCTGGGATTTGCTGCTAGAGGGCAAAGCGGGCATCAGGAATAGGAATTCCAAGGTGATCTAAAAGCCGGACCCACGCCAACACAGAATTGTACAGGGTGGTGAGTGCTCTGGGAGCAGGAGTTTGAGCCAAAGGAGGAGATGTGCCTGCCAGGGACTTCGGAGGCTGGCGGGCGGGGTGGGGCAGGTACCTGTATTAGCGATGTTCCCCACAACAGAGGCATAAGGAAACCATGGCTCATGTACTCTTGGCTGGAAGTGTCTGATGGACTTGGCACATGCTGGGTGTGCTCTGTGACTGCTACATGCTTCACATAACAGTGGTAATGAACATCAGTCATTATGATAATATTATTATCCCTGTTTGTTCAACTAATAGCCACTGGTTTCCTCTTCTGAGTCGGGCATCATTAATGATGATGAAGGACAAGATGATGATCCATGACAAGTACTGACTGAGGCCCGGTGAGGTGATGTATCTTTAGTTCCAATGCTTTGGGAGGCTCAGGTAGGAGGATCATTTAAGGCCAGGAGTTTGAGATCAGCCCAGGCAACAAAGCAAGACTCTGGCTCTATAAAAAAGTACACAAGTTAGCTAGGTATGGTGGTGCATGCCTGTAGTGTAAGCTACTTGGAAGGCTGAGGCGGGAGGATCTTTTGGACCCAGGAGTTCAAGGCTGCAGTGAGTTGTGATTGTGCCATGGCACTCCAGCCTGGGCAACAAAGCAAAATCCTGTCTCTAAAAAAGAAAGTTGATTGAATGCCAGCTCTGTGCTCCACGCCTCTGACCAGCAGTCCAGTGCTGAGAGCTCAGTTCGTCTCAGGTGATTCTACTGTCACAACCACACATTTCATTGACAGGAATACCGGGACCCAGCAAGAGTAATGACTGATCGTGCTGAATCTGGACTTCATTTTCTTTCCTCCAAGTAATATTTAAGTCTGAAGCTGGGGAGGGGAGGTTGACCCTTGAGTAGCGAGCTCTAACAACTGTTCCTCACGCCTGCTTGGTTGAAAAGTCAAACATGCTAGAGGCCACCTCACATTTCTCAAGTCCAATTTTAAAATACCAGCCTAAGAAACTTTTTTTTTTTTTTCAAGACGGAGTCTTGCTCTGTTGCCCAGGCTGGAGTTCAGTGGCGCAATATCGGCTCACTACAACCTCCACCTCCCGGGTTCAAGCGATTCTCCTGCCTCCGCCTTCCAAGTAGCTGGGATTAACAGGCACATGCCACCATGCCCAGCTAATTTTTGTATTTTTAGTAGAGGCAGGGTTTCACCATGTTGGCCATGCTGGCCTCGAACTCCTGACCTCAAGTGATCTGTCCACCTTGGCCTCCCAAAGTGCTGGGATTACAGGCATGAGCTGCCACACCCGGCCTTACAAGACCCTCCCAGGGTCTCTGAGGAAAACACCAGTGCATCCCTCTTAGCATCCTGACTTAAATACAAACCACGAGTATAAAGCAGATCCACACCCCCTCTCGTGCAAGTATTTAATACGAGGAAAAAGTAATTAGCAAACTCGAGCACCACTTTTCAAGGATGAAGGATACTGCTGCCTGCTTTAACTGCAAGGGAAAACCTATTTAGAGAAATTAACGCAAAAATGAGATTGGCCACTTCAGGGCCAAGAAAACAACCACAAAAACCATAGGCGTCGTCAGAGCCCTGCAGCAGGCGGGTGAGGAATGGCCCCGGGAAAGTAATTAATGCCCAGGAAGCCTTTTTCCTCTGACAGCAAACAGCACCACCTGTGCCAAGGGGGGCTGGACATTTGTCTCCCGTGTGAGACAACTTTCTCTAAGACACACTTTCCTATGTATGAGATGGATACTTTTCAAAATAGGAATACTTCGATTCCAGGAAATCTGAGAGAAACATCTGAAAGAAAGAGAAAATAACATAATCTCACCACCTAGGGGTTAATGTTTCCTGTCCTTTTTGTTTTCTTCTGTGCCTACACTGGGGAAAGATGGTATTAGACGATACTGTGCTGAGCATTTTGATTCTGCCTTTCTCACTAAGCAGAATGTAGCCTTTCTCGGTTGGTATTAAGAGCTCCTTGTAAACATCATTTTTAATGTTTTCTTATGAATTCACAACAGATGTTCACTGTCACTGAACCATACTCCTATTAGCCCCACCCCCTCCCCGCCTCAACTCCTTGTTTCTGCCACACTGTAACTGCTACCTGTTTTAATTTTTAATTATTATTTATTATTATTATTATTTTGAGACCGAGTCTTGCTTTGTCACCCAGGCTGGAGGGCAGTGGCCATGATCTCAGCTCACTGCAACATCCGCCTCCCAGGTTCAAGCGATTCTCCTGCCTCAGCCTCCCAAGTAGCTGGGACTACAGGCGCCGCCACCACGTCCAGCAATTTTTTTGTATTTTTAGTAGAGACGGGGTTTCATCGTGTTGGCCAGGATGGTCTCGAACTCCTGACCTCAGGTGATCCACCCTCCTTGGCCTCCCAAAGTGCTGGGATTACAGGCATGAGCCACCATGCCTGGCTGATTTCTGCCTGTTTTTAAAGATTATTCCCTTAGCATGGATTCCTAGATGTAAAATTCCTGGTTCAGCTTTATGGCTCTTGTTACCTACTGCCACATTGATTTTGAGAACATCTATGGCAACCTAGTCTTTCCCCCAGCAACATGTGAGTCCTGTCACCAGCAACGTGTATAGTCACAAAGAAGTATTTGCTAATGTGAAAACAAAATGGGCACCTCACTGCTTTTCTTCTTACCATTTGCCCATTTATACATAAAACTCATCAAAGTGTTGTTCATGCATCTTTGAGCCACGACATTACAGAGTCGGACAGCCTGGGCTGGAATTCCACCTTCTCCACTCACCAGCTACACGGCCACGGGCCAGTTACTTCACCTGTGTGCCTCAGTTTCCCCATCTGTAAAATGGGGAGGAACACACATGCTGTACGGATGACTCTGAGGGTTGGATGGGGCACTGCAGGGCTTCTAGCGCTTGGAGATCCACCTCAGCTGCTATAAACAAGGACACGGGCTTCTTGGGACATTTGTTGCAAATGTTGTTTGTCCTCTGCCTGCCTGCTGTTGAGTTGAATCGTAAGGATGCCTCAGATACAGGATATTTTAGATCATGAAAGTCACTCAAGAAACAAAATTTAGGTTGTCAAAGAAGGGGTTTGTGGAAGACGGTCCTAGTCTTAAGGAGATTAGCGCAGCACCAGCTTGTGTTTGGGTCGAGGAGGCTTTAGTCGGCAGGTCACGTCAAGAGGCTGGAATGTCAACTTGGGCCGGGCCAGTGGGTCACCGCCTTTCCTGTCTGTTGGGACCCCCAGCATCACCACTGCAGCTTTCACGGATGCCCCAGCTCTTGCCTCATAGTTCTGATTCAGGGTGTGTGGGCTGGAGAACAGATTCCTATAAACCTCGGGTGACTGGGACGCCCAGCCAGGTTTCACTGAGTGAGACCTACGGTGAACCCCGCAAGACATCAAAGTGGTGTCCCCACCCCCACATCTCCTTAAACACTTGATGCACTACCGTCCTCCGGGAGCCACCCACAGGCTTAGGACGTATCATGAACTTCAGAAGCAGTCTCTGACCTCTCCAGCCCCATGTTGTGGGAGTGAAGGGGCCTAACCAGGGTCATCTCAAAAGAGACAGCAAACAAAGTCTTCAGCAAACTCTTACAGCAGGCTGACTCTCCCTCGAAAGACTCTGGTCTCGGCTTCCTGACAAGCTCCAATCATTATGAAAATCAGTTTGGACTGGGTTTCCTGTTGTCACCAGAGGGACGTGGGCCTCTGTCATTCCTGGCTGGTGGAGGCCCCGTCGTCACCTCTGACCTGCATGGAGAGAAACACCTGCCCTGCTTCTCTCAGGGGCTGTCACTGCTCCAGCATCCACCCCTCTGCAAGCCTTGGCCTCGGCCTCCCCCTGCAGGTCCCATGGGTGATCTCTGCAGGGGCATTCAACTTCCCACTGCCCTGCCCCTCCCACGGCCTCTAAAATCTCTCTGGCTCCTTCTCCACTGGGCTGGTTGACATTTCACAATCTGGAATGGCTCAGTGTCACTGGCTATCTCAGGGATTCCGGCACACCAGCTGATCCGAAATGGTAAATCACACCGTCCACGGAGCCACTGTGATCAAATGTCCCTATCCACGGGACATCCGCTTATCCTTCACGTCCACCTCTGAGGTGAACCTTTTATTACAACACAGCTTGTGCGATAACATCTGTCTGTCTGATGAGATTCCCGATTTGGCGACAGCTCAAAGCCTTTGATTGTGGTTCGTAGGGTCAGGGGGTGGTCAAACCAGAAACAAAAACAACAGCAAAAGAACGAACTCTTCCCCAAAGCTTAGGTAGGAGAGAAATAAATTCTATAAGGTAAGTACCCAAGAAAGTCACGCACAGCAGGAAACCATGACAGGCGCCAAGGCCGAGAGCTGGAGGGCCACGTCAGGGCATTCTCACAAAGTTAATGAGGGAAAATGAAGTTCTGGAGACGCCAAAGACGTTAAAAGCCAACATTCACTTCAAAGGGTGCCCCTTCATCCAAAAGTTCAGACCGCAGCATGCAGTTTTAAAGAGAAAATAAAAATCTGTCACACTTTCGAGGTTCTTTCAAATAGCAGAGAGAAAGGAAGGCCTGCCAAGGGCTGCTTGGGGTAAGGAAGACACAGTGTCTGCATTTCAGGCAGCTTTTCACGTGGAGACCTTGCACCTCACCGAGAGCTCAGAAACCCCACCGACTCGAGGGCTGGCTGCTCACCAAAAAGAAAATTCACGTGAGACACGTGACGCTATTTCACACCATCCCTCCAAGGTCAAAGCTCTTCACCGAAAATAGAGAAACATGGTCTGTCGGAACAAACACGCACCTATTAGGCTATACACGATTTTAATATTCCGGTGGCAAAATCCAGTCACTAGGAACACAACTCAATGGAATTCTCAGTCTTAAGCCCCTGGAGGAGAATTTCTGAGTCCCCAGAGGCATCTGTGGACATGAACTGTGAGGAGCCAGGATCGTGCAAGGGTCCAGCTGCCTGCGCCCCACACCCTCATTAGTGTAAGACTGGTGTACAGCAGCCTTGCAGTGCTGTGGAGGGCCCAGTGCTCCTTGGGTCATCTGTGACATCATAATGCAGGCACAGCCCTAATGCATCTCAGGACCAGCCATTCCTAGAATACCGGAAGTCAGAGGTTACCCAAAATATAAAACCTGCCCCCAAATGGCAAATATATTTGCATATCAGAGGTTAAAAGCAATGTCAAAGGAGGTGCTTAGAAACAGAAGTGTGGAAACTGTCAAAGCTCCAAATTTCCACAAAGGCTTCAAACCGACAGGACAGGTGCACCTTCTCGGCCCCACCCAGGCAAGCGCTGCAGCTACAGACAGCAACATCTTCTAACCCAGTATGGCTCTGCTCACTGGGCAAGTGCGGGGCCCACACACGTGCCTCAGCAGGCCACGTTTCTTTTATTGATGAGTTTATCCAGGAAACAGTCCAATGAGCTGAACAATGGGGGGTGCTCTTGCATCTGCAGCCCTCTTTTATTATTGAAAATCAAGAACCAAGAGCGACCTATTTCAACACCCCCCCATCCTGCCTGTCACACATGCACACACTCTTACACCATCTATAGACTTCAGCCTTGCTGCTAGGCCCAAGGCCACGCCCCCCCCAACACACACACACACGCACACACACACACACACACACAGGAAGGGGACTCACATCCCAACTGCATCCCACAGAGGATGATTCAACCCAGGCCCTCTGCATTTTCATGAAGGTTACAAATTGAATTAACCCCCGAAGCCATGGCGGGCTCCGGTCTCCATCATTCTAGTGGGCATCCGACAGTTTCAATGCACAAGAACCCAAATAAGTTCATTTCTCATTCAAATCAGGTTCTGATTGGTCGATAATCATTTAAATATATCTTCCAGCAAATCAAAGAGATCCACAGGACGCACACAGAATAAGTTTAAGCACCTGCTCCATCTTACCTGGCTCTCTAACAGTCTCTTCCCTTCTGACTTTCCATCGCTCCTTAATAGTCCTGAGGATCTCTAAGGAGATCACTAGCAGAATCACAGCATGATCAGCCAGCTTGGGAGCTTAGGCCTGACTGGGAGAAATGATCGCAGGTAGCCTTCTCACCAGGGGCTGGGATGTGGGATCCTTATTTACAGAACGAATATCTGGCCCAATGGCAGGGACCACCATATGGCTGGCTGGATGCCACGTACCCACCCCTTCCACCTGCATGTGGAGTTCTGATGTACACGAGGCAGGGCTCAGGGTGACAGAGAAGAGCGTGTGCATCCAAGAAATGCACACTCCCAACAAGGGCCATTTGAGTCTACCGAGCCTTTAAAATATCATCTTTTTCAACCTATAATGTTCTTTTCTTCTTCCTGTTTCCAAAGAGTCACACGTTCCTTTGCATAACAAGATTAAAAGTAACACCTAAACTCACAAAAAGGCCAGGTGATCAGATGCACTGGGGCCTCTGACCCCTCGTACACACCGACGTGCCAGCCCTAGGGACTGTTTGCTGTTTGGAGAGCCGGGGCACTCACACCTCTATTCTCTAAAGGAAGAAAATGCTCTTTCCTTTTCAGTACCTGCAAACGCTCATTTTCAAAGCATCTGAATTCCTAAGTTTCCTTTTTGCACCATCGACGCCAGCCATCCCTCTTGCCCAGGCTCCTTGGTCTTAGAAGGCCATTGTCCAACTGACAGGGTGATTACCACAACCTGCAAATCTACGAGCTCTTAGCCACCAATGTTACAGACCTCACACCAGCAACTGCCACACAAGAGTGCTTGCCGACTCACCCGTAGGACACAAGAACGGATGATGACTCCTCTTGGTACCTATTTATGGAGTCACACCTAAGCCACCCACAGATCTGCACATGTCCCCAACATCATGGTGACCACATGCCTCCACTTTCTATCTTCTACTTCAAGACCAATGGCCAAATTCCACAGACTTTTCCTCCTCCAACGGGTTACGGCCAAGGCCTCCAAGACAAGCCCAACACCAGGTCCGCAGGCAGAGGCACCCATGGTGGGAGAAATTGACCAAACAACAAAAGTTCATGGCAGACTCCACAAGCACTCCCAGACTGGGCTTCGTGGACGTGCTGCCAGGACTACGACCTCCTCCCCGAGAGTCGGCGCTCTCCCCAAGCAGAAAGATACAGACACCTGTGTCCCTACCTCAATCAAGAAGTCCCCGGTCCTTAGTCCGGCTTGCCACGCCACCCCACCTTCATCCACGGACTCCAGGTACTGCAGGGCTGGGAACGCCGGTGTTGGTGTGAATTCTTCAATGGGTGTGTCAGCTGGGAAGACAAGCAGCACCTGGTTACAAGCCTGGGAGATGTTTTCCAAATTCACATTGCCTGACCTCCCCAAGGGACCCCGGGAGGAAGTGGGCCCGCACACCTCCCATCGCAGGTGGCTGGTCCAGGCCAACTCTCCCCCAGGAATGGCTTGAGACTCATACTCATGGGCCGATGCAACTCAAACAATGAAGTCAACTGCACCTTGGTGCCGCCATCATATTTCTTGGCCTCTCTGCTGAAACCACGGGATAATGTGCTCTGTGGTACATGTCTACACGCCTGTCATTTTCTTTAAAAGCATCAGTGACTAAACATTTTCGGTTCTAAAAATGGAAAAGTTCCTCCCCTGCCACACAGAGCTACAGAAACACCACACTAAACCACTTGCCAAATTTACATCTACGTAGACTCGCAACCAAGGGAATTCAACTTGGAATGCGGACGGAACATCACGCTGACCCAGTGGGTGGCTACGGATTTGGAATCTGCTCATGAGTCCCGTCTACAGGGACCCCAGACCTCTGTGACCACACTGTGTGTGACCAGTGTCCCTGGGCACTGGTGTGTGTGTGTGGAGGGGGGGTTGCTGAGCCACCACTGCCCAGCACAATGAGGCTCAGCTTCTGGGGCCCACACAGCTGCCAGGTGCAACTCCAGGGCAGGAGACGGACTTTCCTAGGGAGGCATGAGTGGCCGGGGGTGGGTGGGTGTGGAGATGAAGATTCCAGCAGGGGGAGGGGAGAGCAAATCACACAGACAGGCGTGGACGCTCTCACAGAGACAGCTGCAACTGCTCTTTCTCTCTCTGGACAGCTTGCTATGGAGCTGCCTGAGTCTGAGGCAGGTGGGCACGCCAGCCGGGGAGGAGGCCTCCTACAGCACAGGTGCAGGACCCCTGGCACAGCGCGTAAGCCCTGAGATGAAACTTCCACATGGCTGAGCCACACACGCGGTGGGCGGATGTCCCCTCTCACGGGGAGGCGATGCCATTTTGTTTTCTTTTGGAGGGGAAGCTGTGCGTGCAGGGCGGCTGGCGGGTGTACCGCCATGGACGGCATCCCTGAGCCTCCCACGACGGGCCACGTAACGTGTGTGCTGCCGGCTCAGTCCATGGCAGAGGGGACCATCTTGTCACATTTTCTTTGCAAAGTCACCTTAGAGGCAAGCACACAAATGCCCGCTGCCCTTGGAGCCAAAGCCCACTCCCAGAATGGGGCAGTTTCTAGGTGCCTGAAACTCAGGCCTGGGCAATCCTGGGGATTTGAGAGCCGGAGCTCTGAGGGCAGCCACAGTGTGGCTCAAGTAGAACACAAAATTTTAACCACCCCATCATTTAAAAACAAAAGGTAGGAGGGGGCAAGGGGGAGAGAGAACCCGTTGAGAACAACGTTGTCTACAGAAAATTAAAAACATTCCTCAAGGAAACCCTGACGCTTTCTGAGTAAGGCGCAATGTGAAAGAACATGGTTGTCTAGCAACCAAGTGCCCCCAGGAAAAATGCTTATTTAATGCTTATTCCTGAGCCAGGAACGTTTTGCATGCAGGCGTACAAACACACACACACACACACACACACACACACACAAACATGGGAACATATTCAGGCTCGGAGCGGCTGCTCTTACCTTTGGCCCCTCGAAGCACGAATCCAAAGCCCTCATTGTCTTTTTTCTGCAGGACCACCGTCTTCTCCTCAATAATGCAGTCACTGTAGAGAGAATTCCGGGGACAGCGACCATTATTGTAGCCCGTCATCATCACCGCGGCCGCTCCTCCGCCGGGGACGTTCATCATCATAGCCAATTAATCACCCCAGCTCGCCAGATCCAGGCAGCATGGAGGAAAGGAGGCAGCGAGGGTGCAGGAGGAGCGAAGGAAGAGGGGGGTGGCTACCGGGATAGGCGAGCGTGGCACAATGAGACTTGCAGGGTGGGGGCAGGCAGAGCCGGAGCGAGCCGGAGGAAGGAGTCATACATGGTGGGGCGGCTGCCGGAGGGATGGCTGAGCTGCAGGCTCAAGGGGGGCTGGCCAGGACGCCGCCCAGGGCAAAGAAAGTAAGTGGCCCGAACGGCGGCGGCGGCAGCGGCGGCCTCAGCAGCGGCGGCGTCGGGAATGAGCTCCTCCGGCTTGTCCCGGCCACACGCATCTTCCAGCAGAGCCCGGGAAAACCAGCCAGAGGAGAAATGAGGCAGCAGTTTTGTTTTGCTTTTCCTTGAAGGGGGTTAAAAAAAAAAAAAATCAAATCCTATCTGCTCCCCGCACGAGCCGGCAGCAGGCACCAGAGACGCAGGGACCTGCGCGTCGCATCCAGCGCCCCCTCCCTCTCCCGTCCCGGCGCCGGCGGTGTGCGGCAGGCAGGAGCCCCCACAATCATCTGACGAGCCCACAGTGCGCCCGCCCGGCGGCTGCCTGGGCGTCATCCCGCGCAGAGCATCCGCAGGCTGGGCTGGGAGCGGGCGGGGAGCGGGAGGGGCTGGGGCTGTCTCTGCATCCCCCCCTCCAGCATCACCCCTGCCCCGTGGCCGGTGGGTGAGGCCGGGGGGTGAGGGGCTCCCTGGCAGAGGACTCAGGACATTTCGGTCTCAAAGCCCCTGAGGACACTGGCCCTCTGTGGGGATGATGAATCCATTGCTGGGGGAACTGGAGGGGGTATGGGCTGCCCCTTTGAGATGACAAGCTAGAGCCACACTGCTTGCCTCTGGCCATGGCATTTTTTTTTTTTTTTTAAGGAAAGAAACCAAAAAAGCTCCAACTTTGCGCTAGCTGCCACAGCATCCTCTCGCTTTTCCTGCTGGCACTCGCCACATGACCATCCAGCCCCTGAGGCACCCAGAGTGTGTGGGACGGGAACTGCTCAGTGAGCCTCCAGGCTGCGGCTGAACTGTCCTCCACCTCCACCTTCTGGGTGGCCTGCAGGGGCAGAAGGGGAGTGAGATGAAGGCCTGCCGGCACCCCGCTAGGATTCTGCTGCTGCCCGGAAGTTAGTGAGGAGCTGGGAAGGCCTCTGCAGAGGGGACCGGGGAAGGGAGGGAGGCAGCGTGGAGGGAGGCCTCTGCAGGGTCTTGCGGGGCTGTGTGTGAGCCTCAGGGGTGAGGAGAAAGGACACCAGGCCAGGGGCCCAGCCAGAAAAAGCTGCAGATGGGCCCTGAAGAACCGAGCAGGCCCCCGTCGCACAGGGGGAGTCCTGGGGACACAAATCTCAAACAGAGCCACGTGCTGACGGACTCTTGGTCCCAGAGGAGTACGGGTCAGCTCTGCCTGGCACCAGCACTAGGTTCACGGTTTACAGGAAGCACAGGGCCTCAGGTGCAGCCAACTGGTGACAGCACAGCCACCCCGGATTGGGGGGGCCCGGGAAGGAGGAGGGATGGGGCAAACGTGGATGACAGGGCTCAGCGTCCTGGACAAGGGATGGGCAGCGGCCCCTCAATCCTCCCATTTTACAGATGAGGCTGGTGAGGCTCAGAGAGGTCAGAGGACCCAGCTGGGGAACACGTGCTCTTCTCACCACTCCACACACCCACCCCTGATGGCATCAGAGGGTCGTGCATGGAGGCATGTTGGGGTGACCCCGTCTTCCCGGAATAGCCGGGCATGGGTGATACCTTCACAGCCGAAGACCAGGACAATCCAGGTGACTGGTCACTCCCGTCTCAGCAGCTGGGACGGGGGTTCTGGCCCTGGACCTTCCTTCCCCTGCCCCCTCCCCAAAGACAGCCTGCTAAGTGCAGGGAGCTCCACTCTGGGGAGCTCGGTCACAACTGTGAGCCCCTCTTGGCTCAGCCCCGGAAGCCCACTCGCCCTGCTCAGGGCCACCAGACAAGGGCTGACACATGGTCAGAGGTCCAGGACCCCAGGAGTCTGGGGGTGAGTTCACGCGGCTGTTGTGGCCTTTAGGAGATGATGGGGCTCTCTAAACCTCAGTTTCCCTACACAGCAAGAGTGGGTAAGAACAAACCGACAGGCCTTTTGGGATCACCATGGGGTCAGATGAGGCCATGCCATGTTGGTGTGGTGTAATAGGAGGCCTCAGGGAGCTGTCCCTGTAACGGCTGTCATTAACCTCCAGCAGGCCTGGTAGTCGGCCAGGACCCCGCAGCCCTGAGGAGGCTGATGGGGGGAGAGCTGGGGCTCTCTTGCCATGGATTTAGGGGCCCATGAGGCACTGATGAGCAGACCCCCTACCAGGCCCCTCGACCTGTCTCCATGGCCCCCCACAACCAGAACACAGACTTGTGCTTCTCACGGGAAACGCCTTCTAGTCACGTTTCCCCTCCGAACTTCTGAAAGGGGAGTCAGTCCGGCCCCGCCCCATGGCTCACTCACGGCCGGGCAGGCGCAAGCTGTGTGACCAGCCTGTGTGTCTCCTTCATGGAAGATTCTCTAAGGCCCTGGCTGTCAAAGCCAAGGGCCTCTGCTTAACCCTCCTGTGCACCTGCTCTCTGCAAGAGTTGCTGCCGAGGGTGACAGCCTCCCTGAAACCCTGAAAGGATGATGCCGAACCCTGGGGTCTGGATCTCAGTGCCCTGCACTCTTCCCTGGGGACACATGGGCCGATCAAGTCCATCTCCACCCATCTCCAAGGGGAACATGTCACGCGCTCCAGGCGCTCACTTGCACTGCTGGGCAGCTCCCTCCTGCAGTGCCCAACACCACCCAAACCTTGCATCTCCAAGATGATCCAGACCACTTCCTGCCAGCATACTCTGCGACGGGGAACTTCTTAGGGCCAGGGGGGCTGCCCAGACACTTGCTAGCTGTCTCCCACAGACTAGAGAAGGGCAGGGGCATTCCAGTGCGGCGGGTGGAGGCACCCGCTTTGGCATCACACAGAGCGTGGTTCAAATCCCAGCTTTGCTTTGACCCTGAGGTCACTGACCTGCCAGGCCCCAAAGCCTGCTCTGCAAAATGAGAACAACAGCAAGATGCGCCTGATGGGTCCTGAGTGGGAGGCCGTGAGTCGTCCATCCCTGCCTCAGAACCAGCCCCAGCAGGCAGCACGTGTTCATAACTCCAACAGTTACGAGTGGGATCCCGGTCTGCACACGCCACCCTCTCTTCCCCGACTCCCTTCCTCCTGCAGGGAACCCTCCGATCTCGACATCCAAGGCTAAAACCTTTTCAGTAATTCCTGATGCACCCGAGAACTTCCTTTTTGAAAGTTAGAGACGGGGTTTTGGTCTGCCACTCAGGCTGGAGTGCAGTGGTGCCACCACAGCTCACTGTAAGTTTGAACTCCAAGCCATAAGCGATCCTCCTACCTCAGCCTCCCAAGTAGCTGGGACTACAGGCACACACCCTCATGCCCGGCTAATTTTTAATTTTTTTGTAGAGACAGGGTCTCACTGTGTTGCCCAGGATGGTCTCAAACTCCTGATCTCAAGGGATGCTCCCTCCTCGGCCTCCCAAAGTGTTGGGGTTATAGACGTGAGCCACCACACCCTGCTCCCTCTGATAATTTTCTAGCCCACACTTGTAACTGTGCAAAGATCTTGCCCCAAGACTGTAATGGCCCTGTCCTGTTTACTCAGTAAAACACCAAACTGCTTAGTCTCTGACATTAAGAAGGACTGTTTCTAACTTCTCTTTCCTGCATTGTTTCAGGATCTAAACAGCCCCCGCTTCCCACCCACTATGACCCCATCTCACTTTCACTCACAGACAGACATGGGTTTCAATTTTAACCCAGACATTGACCACCTTGACTACTTACAGCCTCAATTTCCTGACCTGCAAAGTGGGGGAGAAACATCTGGCTTGTAAGGTTTAGGAGGAGCCAGTGAGGCGGTGCCCAGTGAGTGCCCCATGAGCAGGGGGCTCTCTGTAACCAGGGGAAGCTGCTCTTCTTAGCATCCCCATCCATCGTGTTGAGCTCGGTGACCCTGAAGAAAACGTCCCCTCTGAGCTTGCCTCTTGGTGGGGAGGGGACATTTTCTACAGGGTCAGTGGGGACAGTGACCTCATTCTGCAGACCACCCCAAATGCCCACAGCACCCCGCATAGGCCAGGTGCGCCATGTGCGCCCAGAGGGGATGCAAAATGGGTATGAACTCAAGTCAGGAGCAGAGCAGGGAGAAACAGATGTTGGGTGGGAGGTGGGCAAAGGATGACTGCAGGGTTTCCAGTAAAAAGGCACCAGAACAATCCCCAGATTCCTAGTTAAACCCAGAGGGCAAACTCAGTGCTGCAGAGGACCTACTGCATGCACCTGGCTTGGCCCAGGAAGTCAGAGAGGAAAGAGAAAAGGCAGCCCCAGGCCCTTAGAAACTTTCAGTGTTTTGAGGAATTCAGGAAGAGCAATGGGACACTCTAGAAGAGTCATTCCTTGAAAGGAGCTGCAGTCGCTGTGTCTGAAAGGTGGAACTTGGCAGCACCCCCCATCCCGATGCAATCAGACAGGGGGACCTCACACGCAGGCCTGAGGAAGGGGCCTTTCTGGAGACAAGACACCCTCAAGCTTCTGCTGGTTCATGAATCTAAAACCTGTCCCAGGATGACAGCCGCGGCTGGGTCTGGAAGTTGTGGCACTGAGTTGTGTGTGCTGCCCCAGAACTGTGCTGACGCCCCTGTGAACCAGAGTCTGCCCTGACCTTGGCCCCTGCCAGCCTGCCCTGCCCCTGCGCCAGCAGACCCACTCTCCACATGCAGCTGAGACGCACTGCAATCCAGTTTCATGGGGAAACGACTGAGGCACCTGCACGTTCCCCACGCTGCCGCTGCAACAGCCTTCTCCAAGCCTGTCTCACCCCCTAACCCGCTCACTGACCATGTGCCTGAAGTAGGCACTGTGGGCTCCTTGTAAGCAAATGCCATGCCCCGATCCTCTGAGTCTCTCCATGCAACACAACATCGACCCGTGCTTATTGACTGAACAAAAAATGTAATCCAGCGGTGCACTCTCCAAAAGTTTTCTGAGCTAGGTGGAAGGGCACTTTGACACTCCCCAAATGTACCCTCTTTTGCCAACATCTGCCTGCAGCAGGAGCTGTGGAAGGTGAAGGGGGTGGACAACCAGCCCCACCAAGCACAGCTGTGCAGGTTGTGCACTGTACAACTATGGAGGAAACCATTGCCATCATGGCCACCACAGCACACGTACCAATGGTAATTTCGGCACAGAGGGAAGAAAAACGTCTTAAGGAAGGGGCAAGCACCTTTTCCTAGTTCACACAAAGATGGGGTCTAGGCGGCCCTGGCCATGCTGCCATGGAGAATGCCAGAGATATTCCTATGGTAGCCATATTGGCTTCCCAGAGACACAATTACCTCCATGTTGATGCCCTCCTGGGAGCCACATGGAGGAGAAAGCATCAAAGGTTTGCCTGTGTGTGCTCACCCACAGTCCCACTGTATGCTGCAAGAGAGCTTATGGAATATACTTGGAACACTTAGCACCTTGAAGCCAGACAGGAGGGTTGTGGGGACCCAGGGATGGCCATGCAACAGGCCCCAGAGGTCTCTTCCCGCTGGCAGGCCTGAAGATGCTCCTGGTGTCTGCCTTGCAAGACCACAGGTCGCCACACACCCTGTGGCTTTTAGCAGTGGCCTGGGTTCCCTTTCTCCCAGCGGGCGCCATGACAGACCCACAGGGAAGGCTGCACTTTCCCTGGTCCAGCGGGCAGCAGGTGCCAGCGATGCCAGTTGGCATTTAGGATCTGTCAGTCACTTTAACAAGCTCCCTTGGCAGCAGCACCTGATCCTGGAGGCAACATCAACTTGGAGGCACAGGAAGCCAGGCCTGAGCTGGCCCAGACGTATGGGCCTGAGGGGCCCTGGGTGGCTCTGTGTGCCTCCCCACACATGGGGCGGATAGACGTGGACATTTTAAACTCTGAACACCAGTGTTATTGGGGTAGACCAGATGGCTTTACTCATAGCTCTCAGGATCCCAGCTGGGTTAGTGGCCCTGTCTGGTGACAGCTTTAGTTCTTCCTTGATCAGCTGGGACTGGGTTTCAGTCTCGGTCCCAAGTTCAGAAGTAACGGGGGCCGGCGTCAAGCTGCCGTGTAAATCGGTGAATCAATCCAGCTGTTACGTCCTAAATACCCACTGAGGGTCGAGGGATGAACTCCTGGGTGCTGGGCATTTAGGAAGGAACAAACCAGGCCCAGTCTGGCCCTTACAGAGTTGTCTGGTGTGGTCCGTTGAACCCACCCAAAAAGATTGGGTTTTAACATACCCAAAAAGATGTGTTCAATTCCTAACCCCCGGCGTCTGTGAAAAGTGACCACCTTTGGAAATTAGGTCTCTGCAGGTGTAGTTAGTTAAGGGTCTTGAGTTGAGATCTTCCTGGATTGAGGGAGGGTCCTAAACCAACAACTGTGTTCTTATGCGAGAAAAGCAGAGGAAGGTTGACACCCAGAGGCAGCACAGAGGAGGCCACGGGAAGGTGGAGGCGGAGGCTGGAGCGATGCGGAGGCTGGAGCGATGCGGAGGCTGGAGCGATGCGGAGGCTGGAGCGATGCGGAGGCTGGAGCGATGTGGCCTGGCCGAGGAGCACCGAGGACTGCAGGCCAACAGCAGAGGCAGAGGAGGAAGACCCTCCCCTGGAGCCCCCGGAGGGAGCGCAGCGCTGCTGTCATCTTGGTTTTGGACCTCTGGCCTCCAGGGCTGTGACAGAAGTGGCTTCTCTTGTTTCGAGTCGCCTTGTCTGTGGTGATCGTTACAGCAAAGGCTGGGCAAGTGAGGACGATAAACATCAATCCGCGGTCACAGACACGTGTGCCTTCAACAGTGCAGGCTGTGGTTCTGTGAGAACCATAGGGGCACCTGGAAGACTTCCTGGAGGAGGAGGACTGAAGTATATATAGGAGAATGGGTTGGGGGACTGGGGAGGGGACAGGAGAGAAAAGAACATTCCAGACAGAGTGGGGCTGGAAGGTAGGCAGCCGGCCCTCATGTCTGAAGGGCCGTGATGAGGCGGGAGGGCAGGAGCAGCTGACCTCATGGGGCTGCAGACATCGGCTGCCTACTCACCCAGGGCAGTCTGGGGACACAGCTTGGCAGTGACGCACGAGTGCAGGTGTCAGCAGGGCCGCGGTCACTCACGCTTTACCCAGTTTCACCCAAGAAGGCTGAAACCGCAGAAAAGCTGTTGCCCTATGGCTTCTCCTGGCGTTTTTTTTTTTTTTTCCGGTGAGGCCCAAATCCTCCTGGAATGACTCAGGGTCAACTCGCACCTACGCCAGGAACTTCCATCCAATGATCATGCTTCCATCTAAACAATTCACAAGCACGAGTCGGCTGCTGCTGGCTGAGGCGGCTCCCTGGCCATCAGCATGAACGCTGCTGTGCTCCTGCCTAGAGGCCCTGGCTGTTCTCTTAAAGCGGCTGTGAGTGGTCCGCGGGGAACGGTGGACGACAGAGTTCCCACCCCTGCCTCTGCGCAGGGTGGGGCTTCCAAGGTCAGGGTGGGGCTGAAGCCACGGTGGTCCCTTTGGCAGGGGCTGGACGTTGGATGAGGTACCAACGTCGGAACGTGTGCGTGTGTGAGGTCCAAGGTTCGAGGCCAGCAGAGGAGGGGGCTGCATATCCAAGCGCTGGGTGGGAGGGCCGAGCTGGAGCAGCCAACCCGCCCCGGGTGTGCGGAAGGGGCCTCCAGAGCCACCGGGCTGTTTCCACAACCAGGCCCTACAGGTCCAGACTCCAGCTGTCTCCAAGGGTTGCAGGGACCCCCAGATGTGTCTGCAACCCGAAAAATAAAATTCACCGGCTCCCAAATCCAAAGAGCCACCAACAGCGTGGTTAATGTCTGTTGAATTCCGTGTCTCTTAAATTTAATATGGGGTCAACGTCACGACCTGTTGAAGCTGGTATCCGCAAACGCATCACTTCATTGCGTGCAGAAGCGCTCGTAAGGCAGGTGTTCCCACCTCGCAAGAATCCTTGGGTGTGTCGACGACGGCCGGGGAATCACAGCAGCTGCTGGGGAATGATCACTCACGGCCAAGCAAGTTCAAAGGCAGCATGATCGAAATCCTTTCCGAATGTTTTTCACGGCGGAAAGGTACAGTGAACGCGGGCTGTGGATGTGATGTCTGATCAGACCAGGCAGGGGCCACTGGAATGCAGGGGGGTGCAGCAAGGTCCATGGAGGTGGGTGGTGGGACCTGGAAGAGTCAGGAAGGACTCCCCGCAGAAAGACTGGGTGGTGCATTGTTTATTGTCCCTGAAAGTCCTTCCCAGAGCAGTAGGAGCCAGGAGGCAGGGAAGGGCCTGAGAGCGGCTTGGCTAAATCACTCCTGGTGTAATCGCATTTCCATGGCAGGGCCTGGTGAAGGCAGGAATTGGAGCACTATATTAGAAAGAGGATCCTCCAGGGAACGGTGATGGCAGTGGATGTCCTAGAAATTTCCGGGCTTTGCCAATCAGGAAGGATGAGGCTAAGCAGAGAGCTGTCAGCAGTTCCGTGGGGGGTGTTGAGGTGGGGACCCAACAGGTGTCCCAGCTCAGCGGAGATGCCAGCTCAGGCTCTTTGGCCACCGGGTGTGGGCAGCCAGCCCAGCTCACCGTGGCAGAGCTGGCTGCAGGGCAGCACAGAGGGCAACACAGAGGGCTGTTCTACGGGCGGGCAGGCTGCGGGAGAACAGGAGGGTTTCCCCGTCATCTGTCACTCCCAAGTGGGAGGGGGAGCCTCTCAGCCCATGACCACACACACAGCTGCTGCCAGCATCCTGCTTCCTGGTCAGAGAGTTGCAGTGTGTGATGCTGCTCTCTTGCCCTTCCTGCAGAATTCACAGGGGGAAATGATGCCCAACGCCCAGTGCCATCCTGGCGCCTGAGTGACAGCCCCGGCCAGCCTGCTCTTGGGAGGCCACTGCCGTCTCCAGGGCAGGAGGTGATGACTTTGGACAATTCACGCACGGAGGGCACTCCTCCTGGCTCCCGGGAGCCACTGTCGCCCACGGGTAGGGGGCTGTGTCGCTTCACGTGGCTTCGGGAGGGCAGTGGTTCTGTCCCCATGCAGCCCGCACACGCGCGCCCACAGACGTGCGCTGGCGGAAGCCATATCTCAAATCGGCAATTACGAAAATGCCCTGCCCGGCGCTTATTACGACCATTTTCCTCCTCATTGCTAACATGATAAGCAAGGCAAGTTTTTTCCTAATAGAAACAATAACGTACAAAGAACTTGATTCAAATTAAATTGTCTCATTACTTTGTAATAAATCACCCACAAGCGTTTCCTAAGCACCACCAGGCATGTTACCTGCCAGGAACGGCTGGCGGAGGAGACAGATACGGCTTAACTGTGCTCATGATCATGATGGGATGTGATCGGCACTCCCTGCTAAGACGAACGGAAACGTAGTCTGGGAGGGAGAATGCCTGCCTTGGAAGTTGAGCACCCCAGTGGAACCCCAGCTTCCCCAAAACAGCACTACACCCCTGGCCAAGTTCCTCAACCTCTTTGAGCTCCAATATCCTCATCTGCTGACTACGGACGTCAACCGCAGCCTCAAGACACCACAGTGGGGCGGGAAGTTCCTTGTTTAAAAGGCCTCTGGCATAGGATTCAGCACGCGGCAGGGGCTGGAAGGCTATTAGCACATGAGAACGCACCTTAGCGTTGCAGAACTTGCTTCATTCTGGAGACCTTATGCATAAACAGGTATTTTCACCTGTCCCCAGATAAAACACTCTTCTACTGAGATCAGCAGAGGCCTGCCCTCGGGTATCCTTCCTTAGGGACAGCAAGACACACCTGTCTGTTAGCAAACAAGGAGAAAGTCCCACAGTGTGTGTCTCACAGGTAGGCGGGTCCCTGCACACAGAGCTATGGGCAGATGGGATGAGGGCAGGGGGCCCCCGAGCGAGGGATGCCAGGATGCCTCCCTTTGCTTCCAAAGCT
Organism: Theropithecus gelada; assembly: GCF_003255815.1. NCBI lineage: Eukaryota > Metazoa > Chordata > Mammalia > Primates > Cercopithecidae > Theropithecus > Theropithecus gelada. The sequence continues at coordinate 4,304,882 of NC_037682.1, read as the reverse complement.
GGCAGGGACTCTGCGGTGCCAGACAGAACACCCAAGTGCTGGCCTGAACCTGAGGAGCTGTCCAGAAGTGAGCTCTTTCCTTCCCCCACAGCCAACCTGTCTGAAAGTACCATGAGTTCCTCTATTCTGAGCCCATTGAGGAGTCTCCTCTGAATTCACTCTTTATGCAAAAACCTTAAATCGCACGGTATCTCCCCCACTTAAAATACTCCAACAGATCCCCATCATAATTTTTTTTTTTTTTTTTCCCAGACGGAGTCTTGTTCTGTCTCCCAGGCAGGAGTGCAGTGACACGATCTCGGCTCTCTGCAACCTCCGTCTTCCAAGTTCAAGCGATTCTCCTACCTCAGCCTCCTGAGTAGCTGGGATTGCAGGTGCCCGCCACCACACCTGGCTAATTTTTGTATTTTTAGTAGAGACAAGGTTTTACTATGTTGGCCAAGATGGTCCCAAACTCCTGACCTCAGGTGATCCACCCGCCTCGGCCTCCCAAAGTGCTGGGATTACAGGCATGAGCCACTGCACCCAGCCTCCCCATCATAATCGAGGATAAAAATCCAAATTCTCCACCATGGCTAAGACCTTTTGTGATCTGATTCATGCCCCTTCTCCTCCTGACTCCTCCCATTCCAGCCATGCTGCCATCCTCTTCTCCTCCAGCAGGTCACACTCATCTCCAGCACAGTGCCTTTGCGCTGCCTGTGCAATTCCCAGGATGCTGCTCCAGGTCTCCCTGAGCCGGGCTGCTGTCCCTGCAGGTCCCCCAGGTCACCTCCAGAGAGAGGCCTTGCCGCCTGGTGGGGGCTGTCCTTCTGTGTCCCCAGCTCTCCAGTCTTTCTCTCTGCTTTGCTTTCTTCTGGCCGGTTACTATGTTTGAAATTGTGATTTGCTTGTTCACTCATTTGCTGTCTGACTCCCCCAGTAGCACGTGAGTGCCCCCGAAGGCAGGACGGTTCTGCCCACCACCTCTGCAGCCTTGGACAGCGCTGGCCACTGGTGTTACTTTTGGAAGGAAGGAAAAGCGCTGTTCTAGGTGGACAAGGCCCACTTTCTAGTCCTGGCTCTGGCAAGAACTGGCAGCGGGACCCTGGACAGGACCCTCAACCACCCTGAGCCTGGGTTTTCCTGTCTGCAAAATGAAAGACCAGAATATCTGGGCAGAAGCTTCATCAGTGCTCCTGACACAGTGAAGGAAGCCTGAGCTGGAACCTCCTGTGTGGTCTTTGATGCAGGCTGGGTGTCCCCCTGTCCTGAAGTTCCCTGACAAAGCGGTTTTCTGGGATATGGGGCTGTCAGTTTTAAAACCAAGATGGCCCTGGACAAACGGGGTGAGTTGGTCGCCCTCCCGGACCAACCCCTGTGCCTGAAGGACAGTACCCGTGGCTCTATTCAAAACCATTCTCCCGCATCCCTCCAATTCGGCAGCCCTCAAGACCCTGCAGGCTGGTGGGAGCACTGCCGCAGAAGGTCCAGGCAGCCTGCAGTGACAGCTTTGCCCAGGGTACATGTCTCCACCAGCAGCAGGGCCAACTCACACTCAAGCTTCAGCCTTTGACTCTGAACTGAATGTTCTTTAAAATAAAAATCAGGGGAACAGTACAACTGCCTGGCATTTTGCTGTGAGTGCAGGAAGGGACTGTTTATGGCTTTTCCTCATTTGTTAATTAAAATGACAGGCCAAGCCTGCCCCATCTGTCTGTCTCAAAGCTCGCCCACAAAGACCGTGCCAGCGGGCCATGGGACAGGCCACAGGGGTCTCCCTGTGAGGCAAGTTCCCAAGTCCCTGTGGTGGGGATGGGAAGTAGATGGCCCCACAGCTACAAAACCAGAAGCGTCCTCCTCTCCTGGGAACCAGACTCAATGTGACACTCACCTGATGTCCTGGGCTTTGCAGGGAAGGCTGATTCCAGGGCTGGGGGCCCACCTGCAGCCCGTGGTCCCCCCACCAGGCTCACCTGCCCAACCTGGATGGCACAGAGCTGTTGGGCAGGAGGCCATGAGAAACCCAGGCCAGACCCGTGCCGGAGGAGAAGGCCACTGCTGCCGTCCACCCCTGGCCACCAATCTCCCTCTACTCATTGGGGCCACTGAAAAGTTTGCTTCTCTTCCAAGTGCTGACACTTCATTAAGAGGCTGGTGTCACCAGAGGACAGTTGTAAAAATAGTTAAAAGTATGAGGCTCATATAATTTGGCTATTTGTCCCATCCAAATCCCACGGTGAAATCTGATCCCAATGTTGTTGGCCGGGCCTGGTGGGAGCTGTTTGAGTCATGGGGGCAGATTCCTCATGAATGGCTTGGTTCCATTCTCCCAGGGCTGAGTTACTCTTAGTTCCCATAAGATCTGGTTGTTAAAAAAGAGTCTGATACTTTCCTCTTCTCTCTCTTTCCTCCTCTCTTGCCGTGTGATGCCAGCTCTTGTTGGCCTTCCGCCATGAGTGGAAGCTTCCTCAGGCCCTCACCAAAAGCAGATGCTGGCACTGTGCTTCCTGGGCACCTGCAGAACTGCGAGCCAAAGAAACCTCTTTTCTTTATCAATTACCCAGGCTTAGGCATCCATTACTGCAATGCAGCCGGACTGAGATAGAGGGCTGACACATTGTAATGGAAAGCACTTTAATGATGCCTTTTTGTTTTTTTTTTTTTTTGAGACAGAGTTTTGCTCTTGTTACCCAAGCTGGAATGCCCAGCTTGGCATGATCTCGGCTCACTGCAGCCTCCAACTCCCAGGTTCAAGTGATTCTCCCACCTCAGCCTCCTGAGTAGCTGGAATTATGGGAGCCCACCACCAGGCCTGGCTAATTTTTGTATTTTTAGTAGAGATGGGTTTTTTCCATGTTGGCCAGGCTGGTCTTGAACTCGGGACCTTGGGTAATCTGCCTGCCTTGGCCTCCCAAAGTGTTGGGATTACAGGCATAAGTCACAATGTCCAGCCAATGATGTTCTGTGGAAGGGGCTCTGCAAATGTTCTAGACCAGGCAACGGCCCAGAGAGTGAACATTTCAGGTTTTGAGGGCAGATGGGTGGTCCCTGTCCAACTACTCACTCTGCTAGTTGTGGCTCAGAGGCAGCCATGACAATATGTAAATGATGGGTGGGGCTGTGTTCCAATAAAACTTTATTTACAAAAACAGGCAAGGGGCTAGATTTGGCCTGTGGGTTGCAGTTTCTAAAGATAGGCTCTACATATTCTAACGACATTTAAATCCACACAAATAATACATGTACGTGGCATATAACTACGTATAATAAAAGCTAAGAAAAGTCTCAATCTTGCTGCAGAAGCCTTGCTGACATTACTGTGTACAGGTGTGCCTGGCTTGATCTAACACCTGAGCTCTGGAAAAGAGGCGAGGAGAACGCGTTTTAGAAATGAGATCATCTGTAAGACGCCTGAGAGAGGTTCAGAAGGATCACATGGGGAGTCCTTTCTGGGAAACAAAGAAACACCTCTTTACTTTGTCTAGGTTTTTATGCTCTGGTTGGCTCCAGGTGGGGACAGACCTGAATTCTGGCTTAATGAGTAATAATTCATAATTAGAGTAATTAGTGTAATTATTACGCTACGGCCTTTGAGCACCTTCCATGCGCCAGGCGTTGTTCTAAGTGTTCTGTGGGTTTAACTAATTGAATCTGCATAATGACCATATGAGGCAGGAACTGTTATGACTCTCACTTTATGGATGAGCACATAAAGCACAGAGAGGTTGAGTGATTTTCACAAGGACACACAGCTGGAGGCAAAGCCAGGCTGTCTTAACCACTGTGGGTTATTGAACGATAGTGATACTGAAACACTGTTGATTCCTGGCCAGGTGGGGGCCAGTTCCCTGACGGCTCACAGCCCTCCCAACCCGGACAGTGACAGAGAGAAAGGAAAGGACCCCCCGGGGGAGGCACTGGTTCTAGCAGCATGTTCTGGAGAAGGACTTGGTGATTTACTGTCCTGCCAGTATCTGAGCTGCCGGGAGGGCACCCTGGGATGCTCTGAGAAGATTTTGCCAATAGATCCTGCTCTGTATCAAAAAATTTGAAATTGGAAATGGTGGACCAAATGCTGGGCTGAGTAAGGCCAGGGAGGAAGGACACAGTGGGATGAGCAAGGCCAAAGGCAAAGCAAGGCCCCACGACTAAAAATGGGTGCAGGAACATCTGGATAAACGTTTACAGTTCACACCCCAGGCTGGTTATGCCTGTGTTTTATGATTCCCGTCTCAATGAACTGGCCATGTGTCAGAAGAGAAGGTGTCTCCTGGGCACAGCAGGGCTGTGTGCTGGTCTCTGGTTCACACTTTTACTCCCACCTACAACACTCTATACCTGCTATCTCTATCGGCTGAACTCCTATTCATACTTTAAAGCCCACTGCAACAGCCACCACTTCCGAGAGGCCCTTAATACTGTCCCTCACGTGAATCTGTGCGCTTAGACGGAGGGGACCGAGTCTTCTTTTTCTCCCACACCCAGCTCCTGGCGCAGACTCTGGCACTCTTCCCAGCTTGCTGCCCACTGCAGTGGCTGGAAAAGCCAGACACTTGGTATTGCAGTCTCCCCTGCGGTCATGGATGGTCATGACCTTATGGAATAGTTTTGGCCAAGGAGACCCGAGGCCAGGTCCACTGGGACCTCTGGGAAAGGCCGGACTATTTGGAAAGGGAGTAGGGGTTGGGGAAGTGCTCCCTGGCACCCCCTCCTTTTCGTTCCTGAGTAGGACGTGCTAGGGGGACATCATACTTGGAGCTACAGCCACCGTCTTGCCACCATGAAGGAGAGGCCAAGAGGCCTTCAGAGATGTCACTGCCCATGCAACGGATGATAGCCGTGCCCTCCTCTGGACTCGCCATTGTGGTCTCAGCCACTGTGAGTGAGGTTTTTTATTACTTGCAGCCAAATGCTTTCTAATGAACATAAGGTGAATATTTGGAACTTGGAGTGAGGGGGCAGGGTGGTTATAAATGACAAGATATGGGCAAAACACTAGGATGGCTTTCTGACAAATTAAGAGGTCTCCGAGTTATATTCTGGGTTGGGAAACACTGACCCAGCCTTCATTCCTTCAAGGACTGTAGTCATTGGCAAGGAGGATTCATGAGCCCCGGTGACACAGATGGGGGCCCTGCTCTGTATTCAATTGTCCAAAGAAGATCTAGTCACAACCCCTCACCTCAAACAAACTCTTGGTTCAGAAAGCAGAGAACTAAGGAAAAGTGGTTTCCTTGGATTCAACTGCTCTGAATTCCCCATTCACCACAATACTGACTTCCTGGGCATGCTGGCTAATCCCAAGTATACAGGCGATTACTTGTATGTCACAGCACTGGGGACAACACACACCAAGGCTGGGAAATCTCTAAAAAGCCAAGTGAAATAAAGAGATATAGATTTTAGGTGCAGAGGGGAATGTAGCAACAGAGTGGATCAGAAGACACAGCCGAGGCCCACGGTCCGGTCTGGACCTGATGAGCGGATGCCTGAGGCCGTACACTGCCTCTGCTAACGGATCCCTCTGCTAGACCCGAGGACCAGCCTGTCCACAGACGGGGCTTCCAGACACCCCAGACGAGCCACACAATTGCAAAGTCTTTGTCATTCAATGCATCCAGCTGAGCGGCCAACATCCTCCTCTTGGATTCAGCACGTGGTGTGCCGAGTCTTCTCTATCCTTTAAGCGTTCCTAGAACCCAGGCCACCACCCACAATTCTGAAAGTTGGCCTTGCTCACATGAAGCCCTGCCTTCCCTCTCACCTTCCATGACACTGCTGATGCCCTGTCTTTGTGACTGGACCCTTGGCCACGGCATGGGGGCTGAAGCGTCTCCCAACAAGGTAAAGGTAAGGCTGGTTGCCCCTGGACAACCTTGCTCATTGTACCCACCCAAGGAAGTCCACCATTTATGTGACCACGTCTACTGCCGAGATGACCTCCAAGAAACGTGCAGGCAGGGAACCCTCAGAACACCAGGTCCAACACAGCGTGACCCACCAGAAACCCCATTCAGGGCTCTGGAAGCCAGGCTTCCCCTGAGCCTGAGACGCCCACTCCCCCTCACGCTGCTTTGCACTCGACCACCAAAGCCAGGGTCCTTGCATACTCATTTCCCAGATGTGTGCAAACTTTTCGCTGAGGAAGACACGTCTTAAGAACGAGCTGCTTGTCCCAGTTGTGGGACAAAAAGACTCACTCCTTCTTTTTGCAGAAGGTTCCAGTCCTCTGTTCCCTTCCACCATCTCCACAGGAGTCCTCACTGCCATTTCCCACTGTGTCCAGTTAATTTAGTACGTTGGGGGGCCCTCCAAAGCCTGAGTAGCTGGGACTACAGGTGTGAGCCACCACACCCAGCTAATTTTTGTATTTTTAGTAGAGATGGGGTTTCACCATGTTGGCCAGATTGGTCTCGAATTCCTGACCTCGTGATCTGCCTGCTTCGGTCTCCCTGAAGTGCTGGGATTACAGGTGTGAGCCACCGTGCCTGGCCCAGAACCGGTATTTTTCTACTGAAGTGCTGGGATTACAGGCATGAGTCACCGCGCCCAGCCCAGAACAGGTATTTTTCTAACTGCAAACTGTTTTGTCCATGCCCCTATCCCCAAGTCCAGGTGGCACAGGTATTCATTTGCCTTGATGTATGTCCTCCATATACCCCCTGGTTACCTCCAAGCTCCAACACACTCACTCTCCTTAACCAGAGGCTCTCAGAATGCTCGCTAGGACAACCTTCCTCCCTTGCCCTCACATGACGGCGAAGAAGAAGATGCCAGGCCCGTAACGGGTGACAGCACGGGTTCATCCGTGCAAATGCAGGTAGTAAAACACGCCTGACGGCAACGCTGGGCCCTGGCAGGCCGGTGCTCAAAACACACCAAGCCCCGTGGGGAGCCCCTGCACTCATTCTCTCTTTCACACAACACACTGTGGAGGCACCGTTTTCTTTCCCATTTTACAAACAAGGACGCTGCGGCTCAGAGAGGTTCAGTGAGGAGCTCAAGGTCACACAGCTGGCAAGTGGCGGACCTGGGCATCGAAACCCGAGGCCAACTGCAGAGCCTGTTCCCACCACCAGCAGTCAGCCAGCCCCCTTTGGAGGAGCAGGGCAGGCCTATCTCCGGCCCATTAGGGAGGTGGGAGATCTCCCTGCACCCTCGGCCCCCTCTTTTGGGGTGTGCACCTGCCTGGGGCAGTCCTTCTGTGCCTGGCAGCAGTGGAGGCTTCCAGCTACCAGCTGTCTCCCCATGACCAGTACAAAGGGCTGTGTCCCATCCCCCTGTGGTGGGGAGAAGTGGGTCAGGGCTGGGCCCTGGTCCTGCCGAGGAACAGAAGGGCACCTCCACTGAACGGGAGGCTTGGGAGGCCTGGTGCCATCTGTCACGCTGACTACACTCCCCAGGGCCTGGAACAGTGTCTGGCACATGTGGGGGTGTCATGAGGATGTCTGTGGCCTGAGCGACAAAGGCCACCGCTGCCTGCTGCCACACTCCAGCCAGACCCTCTGGCCCACGGAGTGACAACTAGACCAGGTGCCCCTCCCTCGGGACCCTGGACATCCACCTGCCAACAGTTGTATGATCCGTTCCCAAATCCACAGAGCCCAGGGTGACTGTGGCCTTTGGGGTTGCACAGCCCCTTCCGAGACCCCTGTGATCACTGTGATTGGAAATGACTTTGGGTCCCACGGAGGCCTATGGGTGGGACGGGGGTTGGGGCGGGGAGCGGGGAGGGAGGCAGGATGCAGTCCGCAGAATCTGGGAGAGAGGCGGAGTTTCGTGTCCTTTTCTGCTGCACATCCTGGCCCTGGAAAAGACAGCAGAACTCCTGCAGCCTCGGTTTTTCCATCTGTAAAGTGGGACCATCGCACCCCGTCCCAGGGAGTTACACACTCACAGCTAAAGTCAGCCAAAACGCCTTCCATCAGAGTGGGTTCTCAACCTCTTCAGTGTACACACTGAACGTTCACAAGCACTCTGAGTGTCCTGTGATGGCGATAACAGCGTGACATAAACTTGGCAGCTAGACACATTTAGCCTCTTACAGTTCTGGGGGCCAGAGGTCTCACTGGGCTAAGACTGAGGTGTCGCAGGATGGGCTCCTCCCCGAGGCTCCAGAGGAGGGGCTGCTTCCTGTGTTTCCTGGTTTCTAGCAGCCACCACGTTCCCAGACCCATGACCATTCCTCAGATCACTCCAGCCTCCGCTCCCATCATCCCAGCTCCCCACTCTCTGCCTCTGACCCCCTGCCCTCTGATGAGGACCCCTGTGATGGCACAGGACCCACCTGCATTCCCAGGACCATCTCCTAATCCACCGCCAGCTGATTAGCTGACAAATGCCCCTCTGAAGCTTCATTCCCCTTGGCCGGGTGGAGTCCCACACTCACAGGCCCCAGGGGTCAGGACATGGACATCTCTGGGCTCCACGGTTCAGCTGGCCATGCCACCCCAGTCTCTCTCTCTTCCCCTGGTGAGGCTCGAGGTGGATGAGGCTTTAATATGGAGTGGGGGTGTTTTCAACCATCTTTCACAGATTGCGGGGTGACTCATCCAACCCCAGGCACCGTCCTCCTTGTGGGGACTCTCAACAGGATGCAGGCGCACCTTGGATTAGGTACCAGCAAGCAAACAGGCAGGTCCTGCGGCCGAGATACTCCCACACTCTTCCCAGAAAATCACACTCTCCCTGGGCGTGGACCATCCCATCGATGCTCAGACCACAGGCCAGTACCCGCTTAAAAGGCAACCGGCTCTGGGGTGCTGGTGGCCCAGCTGACAGGTACCCTGACTTGCAGGAGGCCTCAGAGGACACTGGCTGCTCAGGGACACCTCGGCATCGGTGCCTGGCGCCAACGGCGCCTGCTGGGAGGGTCCTGCCTCTTGAAGCGCGCAGCGGCACCGGCTCTGCCAAGTCCCCCGTTCTCTCTCTGCTGCTCAGCGTGGGGTCCCTTTTCTCTTGGCAAAGTCTGACGGCGGAACCCCCTCCCCCCTCCCGAATAAACAGCTGCTGCACACAGATGTCTCTCTGCGGTTCAGGATTCGCGTCGGAGGAGAATTCAGAAGTCCAAGCCCATCATCCGATACTGCCAAACTTCCACCAGCCTCAGCAGGGACCTTATCTGGCAAGGTTAAAGAGCCTATCAGATTCCCAGCCCAGAAGCTAATTAGATAAAGAGGAAACCTGGGCCCCCTGGGGTATCTCCTTATCTGGCAAGGTTAAAGAGCCTATCAGATTCCCAACCCAGAAACTAATTAGATAAAGAGGAAACCTGGGCCCTCTGGGGTATCTCCTCAAAGGCCAAAAGGTGCACATCCACCACGTCCACCCCACCACGCCCGGAAATGGAACCCACCGGCGGTGCTGCCTCAGCCACCCTGGACTGTAACCATCCAGGCTCTCAGCCGGATCCCTGCCGTGCCTCCGCCGGGGAGAGGCCAGCTCATTCGCATGAAGGGAGGCTGAACGGACGCTGGGGCACACGGAGCTCCACCAGATCACTCACAGCAACCTTCCCTGCCCATGCCTTTTGGTTTGGGAGGTGACCCAAGCCCCGTACCTAATGGGGTGACTTGAGTGGGAACAGGAGGCGGGGTATCCAGGTTCCACAGAGAAAACCCTTTTGGGATCAACCAGAGCTCTTGGTTTTAGCAACAGAAACCACCTCCAGAAATCCTGAACACAGTGGGGTTCTGCACGGGCTTCAGGTCAAAGATGCGGAGGGGCGGACGTCACCGGGCTTTACAACAGCAGGGTCCGGGCATGCTCGGGGTGAAATCTAACGGAAACACATCTGGGGTGTGGCCTTCACCCAGGCGAGGGGCTGCAGCTTTTCCCTTTCAGAGAAACAGGAGTCCGACAACCTGGGAAAGAGTGTAAGGCAGCTCAAACGTGCTGGAGGGTGCGTGGCGAGACGGCCCTTGATCCACAGGCCAGGTTCCAGGACTGATCCCACAGAGACGCACCCTCAAGGGCACCACAAGGCAGGACCAGGGCTGCTGCTTACTGCTATTGTCTGAACTGGGAACATTTTGAGCCATCTCCAGGGGACATGCTGGGTCCACCCCACCCCCAGACGGTTACTAGGAAGGACACCGTCTGCACAAATCCAGGGGCTTGGAAGTCCGACACCAACAGAGTGCAGAAACAAACAGCAGGATGGCGTGTGGCGGAGCCCGCTGTGCCCCACAGATACACGACAGGAGGATGCAGTGACGTTGCAAAAGGCCGGCGGGCGGATCGCCGAAGGTCAGGAGTTTGAGACCTGCCTGGCCAACATGGTGAAACGCTGTCTCAAACTAACAAAAACAAACAAATAAATAAGGCTGGCGGGCACAGCCAGCCATGCAGAGTGGCCCCTTCTGGGAAGTGGGACCAGGAGGACGACATTTACTTTCTATATATTTCTGCATTCCTCGAATATCTTGAAGATGGAAAAGTGGACATTGCTGTTTTGTAAAACAGACAATGAAGATGGGAGGGAGAGAGGGAGGAAACGGGGGAGGCAGGTAGGGAGAAGTTTCCGGTTTGCCCAAGGCCACACAGAAGGAGGCCTGGTGCCCCTGTCCTCGTGGGTTGGGGAGCATCCTGGTTCCTTTGTTGAACTCACTCTCTCAGGACCCGAGAGCAGCCGCGGACGGAAGAAAATGAAAAAGACAAAACGCAAGTCCTAAGCACAGGAGGATGACAGGAGGATGGGGAAGGACGCTGCTCTTCACGGCACCACCGAGGCACGGCTCAGGTCCGAGGCATGCGTCAGGGGTTCCCCTGAAGGTGAGGAAACCGAGGCCAGGAGTTAGGTGACAAGTCTCAGGCAGACCGGCTGGAGTCGGCAAAGCTGGGAAGCAGCTGAGGGGGTGTGACCGCTGAGCTGCATCCCCTGGAAGGCGCCGTCTCCCTGATGGCCACAGTTCCCTGCTGGTCTCCCCACCAGGCTCACTGCTGGCTCAGGATTTGACAATTACCGCTCCCTCCTTTTTTATTGAAATTATTTTATTTTTAGAGGTGGGATCTTGCTGTGTTGCCCTGGCTGGTCTCAAACTCCTGTGCTCAAGCAATCCTCCCACCTTGGCCTCCTGAAGTGCTGGGATTCCACCGTGCCTGGCCACCTCCTCCTTTCTTTTCCTTAGTTCTAACCTTCTTCCTGTCTCCCGCCAGCTCTCACCTCAGCGAGCTCCACTCTGGCGTTTCTGTGTAACTCAGCCAACTGCCCTCTTCCCCACCCAATCTGTGCTGCCTTTAACACTTTCCTTCCACCCCTGGAACTTGCTGCCTTCTACTCATGGTGCATCTCTGTGTGTTAATTCACTGATATGCTGGTACATGCTCTCGGAGTTTCCTGTGGACACCGCAACAAATTGCCACAAACCGGGTGGTTTAAACAGTGGAAACGGGTTCTCTCACAGTGCTGGAGGCCAGAAATGCAGTATCAGCATGACCCGCTGTGATGAAATCAGGGCATTGGCAGGGCCACGCTCCCTCAGGAGGCCCCAGGGGAGGACCCCTCCTTGCTTCTTGCAGCTTCTGGTGGCTGCGAGCATTCCTTGTCTTGGGGTCCCTCTCTCTAATTGCTACCTCTGTGGTCATGTGGCTTTCTCTTCTTCTATCTTCATGATCTCTTTTTTTTTCCTTTCCAGACAGAGTCTTGCTCTGTTGCCCAGGCTGGAGTGCAGTGGTATGATCTTGGCTCACTGCAACCTCCGCCTCTCAGGTTCAAGCAATTCTCGTGCCTCCACCTCCTGAATAGCTGGGATTACAGGTATGCACCACCACGCCTGGCTAATGTTTGTATTTTTAGTAGAGACAGGGTTTCACCATGTTGGCCAGGCTGGTCTCAAACTTCAAGTGATCCACCTGCCTCCACCTCCCAAAGTGCTAGGATGACAGGCACGAGCCACTGCGCCCGGCCCTGGATGCATACTTTTGAATAAATGAATGAAAAGAGAGAGAGAGACCTGGGGTCCCTGTCCCTGCTACTCACTCTTCATATCCATGGTCCCTCTCCCAGGGTCTTCACTGTCCCCGTCCTCCTACCCAATCATCACCCTTGAAACGTGAAAAGTGGCTCCCAGAGCCTGAAACCATGAACGTTTAGAGGCACACTCCTGGCTGGGCATGGCTCATGCATCCCAGCAGTATGGGAGGCAGAGGTGGGAGGATTGCTTGAGGCCAGGAGTTCAAGACCAGCTTAGACAACGTAGAGAGACCCCATCTCTACACACACACACAAAATTAGCCAGGCGTGGTGGTGCACACCTGTACTGTGGCCCCAGATACTTGGTAGGCTGAGGTGGGAGGATCACTTGAGCCCAGGAATTCAAGGCTGCAATGACCTGTGATTGCACCACTGCACTCCAGCCTGGGCAACAAAGTGAAACCCTGTCTCTTAACCCCTACGCCCACCACAAGGGCATACTCTGCGGTTTCCTAGGAGAATCCAGTTTGATATCTCACACTCCCCTCACCCAGGAAGCACAGGCTGTGGAAAGAGTGTCTCAGCCCCTGTCCATCACTCAGCAGGACTCAGTGAGTGCCTGAGTCACACCCAGCAAGAGGGACAGTGCCCCTGGCCCTGCCCATCCAGTGCCCTGGCCCTGCCCATCCAGTAAGTGTTGCTGGTCCCAGCCCTGCCCTGTCTGCAGCCCTTCCGATAGGTCACGTGCCTCTCTCTGCCTCAGTGTACCCCTCAGGAAGAAGAAGGGACTCCAGAGATCCCTCTTGGCTCAAATGCAAAGGTGAGGATAATTTGGGGAAAGAGGCAGGGCAATTACTTTGTGCATTTTGGCAGTGGGAGCGCTGTGCCACAGAAGGGTGAGGCAAAGGACCTTGGTCAATGCCTGACTTCGACACCACCTTAGTCCCTGCCTCGGGTCCCCGAACTCAGTCCAAGTCATTCCCCCAGGTGGTGTGGCCAGAGGACTCCAGTTCCTTAATCCCTGTCCTCCCATCTGACAGTCCCAGAAGCTTGGCGAAGAAACCCCCAAAAACAAAAAACTGGCAAATGAAACCCAGGAAAGAAAAAAGCTCCCAACCTCCAGTCTGGGCCCCTCTCCTCCAGTCTGCTTTTGAACTCACTTTTTCCACCCTCCTGTCCTCCTGCCGACCAGAAAACAGCTGCTCTCTTCCTGGTTCCTCCCCTTCGCTCCTCTCAGAGGCCTCAGAGCTCCACGAGGCCAACTCCAGGCCAGGGGACCCGAGACACATGGTGCCAGCTGCTATACCAGGCATTAGGGCACTGAGCCAGCCTCCACCTTGGCCTTCGGGTCAGTGGAGTCAGGTTTTAATCAGCACATGCCCTTTAATCAGGGCTAAGCCCTGCTTGTTGGTTGGCAGGGCCTGGGAGTGCAGCCTCTAGACCTGATCCATCGGACCAAGCTCCCTGACAGGGAAAGAGAGGGAAGCAGGTTCTAAGCTGGACCCTCCCGAAGACTTGGACAGGCTGCATCTCTTCGTAATCCTAAGCGTGGGGACAGGTGCCTGGTGCTTCATCTGTCCTGGAGGGAACGGGGCAGCAGAGCCCTAGGGAGGACAGAGGGCAGTCTCGGATCCTTAGACTGCCCTGAGCACTTTCATGGCACTCTCCTTGACACAAGTCTCCTTCTCACTGGGGCCATGCTGTCCCTTCCTTTCCGTGAAGTGAATATTTATTGAGTGCTGACAATGTGCCAAGTACTGCCTATAGAGAGGTGTGAGCACACTGCCCAACCCTGGTCCCTTCCCTTACCCCAAGTCACAGATTCAGCCACCCACCCACCCACCCATCCATCCATCCATCCCCACACTCATCCAGCTCCCCACCCACCCACCCATCCATCCATCCATCCATCCATGCATCCATGTGTCCACCCACGCACTCATCCATCCATCCATCCGCCTATCTATCCATCCCCCACCCACCCATCCAGCTCCCCTTCCTTCCTTCCTTCCTTCCTTCCTTCTTCCCTTCCTCCCTTCTTCCCTTCCTCCCTTCTATCCATCACCCATCTACTCATCCATCCATCCACTCATCCACACACCCATCCAGCTCCCCTTCTTTTCCTTTTCCTTCCTTCCTTCCTTTCCTTCCTTCCTTTCCTTCCATCCATCCATCCATCTATCCATCCATCCATCCATCCATCCATCTACACACCCATCCAGCTCCCCATCTATCCATCCATCCATCCATCCATCCTTCCTTCCATCTATCCATCATCCAACTACCCATCCATCAACTCATCCACCCATTCACACAACCATCCATCCATCCATCCATCCATCCATCCATCCATCCATCCATCCCCACACTCATCCAGCTCCCCATCTATCCATCCATCCATCCTTCCTTCCATCTATCCATCATCCATCTACCCATCCATCCACTCATCTACCCATTCATATACCCATCCAGCCCCCCATCTATTCATCAATCCATCTACCCACCCATCCACACACCCATCCAGCTCCCCATCTATGCTTCCTTCCTTCCATCCATCCATTATCTTTCTATCCATCCATCTTCTCACCTCTCCCTCCACTCATCTCCCCATTCTCGGAGAGCCGGACATTTGTCAGACCCTGTGCCAGATGCCAGGGAGAAGGAGACAAGTCAGTCAGTTCTGGTCCTATCCTGGAGGAGACACAGGCGTAGAAGGCACAGGGGTGGGCAGAGAAAAGGCAGATCAAACTCTTGGCTGTCCTGAGTGGCCCAGGTAATGTTGAATCAGGGAAGTCTGATTGCTTCTCACTCTAGCTCTCCCAGTCAGGCACCAAAGACTCCCCCTGCTTCCTGGAGGAAGGCCCAGAACACCAGGCTTTTGGCCAGAGGCGGGGATCAGTGTGAGCACTTCCCAAGAGCCTGCCGCTTCCCCGACACAGCCTTGGGTACCCCTCCAGAACCAGTCTCCTCATCTGCTCCCTGGAGAGGCACCCCTTGGCCTTGTATGCCACTGGTGGCCCGTGCCTGGACCCCAACTAAGAGTGCTCCTGCTCATCTTGGGCTGCCCTCTGGCCACCCCTGCCCACTCTGGGTCAGGCCCTGGAATCCCAACCCTGCCCAGCCTATCTCAGGGTTTGCCGTTTTGTCTAAAGTGCATTCATTCATGGTGACCACTGACCAGTGGCTATGGCAGTTTCAGGCCCAGTGTGTGGACTTTTATATTCAGAAGAGATCTCGGCGATGATGTAGGCATTTTACAATGTAGCCATCTTACAAATGGGGAAACGAAGGCCCGTGCAGGAAGGTGATGCCAGAACTGGGACCAGGACCCCTGGCACCTGAACTCCCAGGCCTAGGCTCATCAGGCTTGAAACCCGCCTGCCGGAGCTTCAAATCAGCACGCTTCATTACCCTGTGTAAGACTCAGAGCACAAGGTTGGAGCAGGGGTGCAGAGGCACAGATACTGCCCAGGGATGAGCCAGAGCTGACTCTTAGGAGCTGCCAGGGCTGACTGTGGACACCTCTTTCCAGCTTGCTCAGTGACCTCACATTGGCAGCTCAGAATGGGCCATTGTGGGGTGATTTGCACCACTGAAATCAGCAAATGCTACCAATCAAGGTGGATATAAGACAGGGGCACGAGAGGGGCCAGGTACAGTGCGGGGGTTGGGGGGCGGGGATTGGGGGGGGCAGTGTGGAGGCAGAGGTCAGCCTTGGCAGCTGTTGTCAGGAACAGTTCCAGAAAGAACATGAGTAAGTCCTGTCCTTTGCCTGCCAGAGGGGCTCAGGGATTTTAGGAGACAGGAGATTCCTCTGCAGCTATCGAACCGAGCTCCTGAGCTCTGGGGGCCCCTGCCCCATCCAGGTGGGGAGCAAGGCAGGCCTCTGGGAGTACCCTCAGTGGGACGCCGCCTGAAGGTGCTGAATCCCAGTTCCCCAGGCCCTCCTCTGCTGCTGCTCCAATGGCCCCACCCACCGCCGGTGCCCTCCCCACCATCCACCCACTCGCCACCTGGGAAATGTACTAAACGCGGTCTGAGGCTGCTCCGAGCCAGGAGCCTTCCTGTGGTGAGGAACTCAGCTCCCAGCCCTAAAGTAGGGACCTTGGGTCCAGAACAAAGCAGCCAGACCTTCCTGCCTGGCTCCATGGAAAAGGCCATCACGAGGGTGTCCAGGCTGCTGAGAGCTTGGCTTTCCCACCCTCCAGCCAGAGTGGTCCTGGGGCCACTTACTCCAACCCGAAGACCAAGTGTGCCCATCCCCAGTGCAGAACAGTTGCTGAGCTGGGTCCCCCCTGCAGGGCGTGAGGAGGTCCCTCCCCTTCTCCACCCTCAGAGTCCATCCAGCTGTTTTCAGAGGGTCTGAGCATACCTCCAGCCAGAAAAACCTACCCTCACCTTGGTCTGGGGCCAAGGTCCAAAGTCCCCAAGTCAGGCACCTGACGTCATAAAACTGCAAGGGGAAGTTGGCCAGGTCAGAGCACACCTAATTTCGCATCACCGAGTACTGGAGAAGCAGGAGTCCAAGCCTGGCCCAGCCAAGCCAGCAGCCCCAACCATCCCAAGAGACTCATGACCCACTGTGTACCCAGGACACACAGCAAGTGTCAGCCTTGTGTTCGGCTCTTTGAAATTATATATTTCACAGATGATATCTATGAAATCTGAATCTCAAAGCTCCGTGACAGAGGCAGAATCACAAATGTTCACTTGTAGAAGGCACAGGCAGAGCTGAGAGTGGACGATCTTGTTACAGGGCTGGCAGGTGGAGAGGCTGGGAGGGAACAGGGGCTTGTAACTCACGAGCCTAGGCCCTTTGCGCCTCACTGCCCCCTTTCCAGAGAGGCCCCTCCCCTTTCACAACTCAGCAGGGACACTGCGCTCCTGAGACCATCTCTCCCCACCACAGTTCCATCACCTGGTCATCTGTGCGCCTCACTTCAAGATAAACTCACCAGCACTTCAATTTTCAATTTGGATCCTACTACTTGTCCCATAGGTATATACGAGAACCTAGGTCTATCTTTGCTTATGAACTTCTGGTGGGAGTGGGGCCAGGAGCAAGTCTCTAAGCCTCTCTTTTTGGTGTCTGACCTGGGGGAACGTGCAGTTCACCTGAGCTCTGCCATGACAGCAGCTATGTGCAGAGATCTGCCCATACCTGGCTGGCTGGTTTGTTCCCAAAGAGATCCAGGAACCACTTCTTTCAAGCTTTAGAAGCTTATCCCATTGTTGAAAGGAAAAGCTCTTGGACAGTAACAGTGTGATTGACAAAATAACTTAGATAGACAGGTTGGAAGTTAAGGATATTTCCCAGAATACAGAACAAGAAGGCAGAGAAAAAAATCTTGAGAGAGAATAAGTGACAAATGGGGAGAATGTAAATCGTCTACTAGAGGAAATCCAGAAAGGCTGAACTGAAAGAGGAAGCGATGGGCCGGGCGCGGTGGCTCAAGCCTGTAATCCCAGCACTTTGGGAGGCCGAGGCGGGTGGATCACGAGGTCAGGAGATCGAGACCATCCTGGCTAACATGGTGAAACCCCATCTCTACTAAAAATACAAAAAACTAGCCGGGCGTGGTGGCGGGCGCCTGTAGTCCCAGCTACTCGGAGGCTGAGGCGGGAGAATGGCGTGAACCCGGGAGGCGGAGCTTGCAGTGAGCCGAGATCGCGCCACTGCACTCCAGCCTGGGCGACATAGCGAGACTCCGTCTCAAAAAAAAAAAAAAAAAAAGAAAGAAAGAGGAAGCGATGGGATTGTCAAGGAGGTAATAAAATACCTTCTTGAAGTGGAAGCTGCTTCAGTCTGGAGGAGCCTCCAGAGCAGTGAGCTCAATGTGTAAAGGAAGCTCACACTCAGATCCGCCATCAGATTTCAGAACATTAAGAAAAAGTAGAAAATATGGCATTCTTACAAACTTCTAGAGAGGAAAATAAAGGGTCCCTACCTCCAGTGGAATGAGAATCAGACAGTGCTATAACTTCTTACTGGCAATTCTCACCTGCCAGGGATAAACAGGAACATTGAATAATGAGAAAAAGATCAATTCAGAACTAGGAACAGAACCCCTGGGCATCTGAACTTCCACGCCTAGGCCTATCACCAAGAAGACGTAACAGTCCTGAATGAGTACAAACCTAACATCAGAACTTCAAAATACATGCAGCAAAATCTGAGAGAACTGAAAAGAGAAAATAGACAAACACACAATAATATTGGAGAATTTCAGCATTCCTCTCTCAGCAATTGACAACAGAGGACAAGTCAGTAAGGCTCTAAGCCATGAGTAGAGGCGGGATGGCGATGAAGCAATGCCTGGAGAGTTCACAGGGAAAATGGTTTTGAAGCTAGAGTTCTACAACCCAGAGAACATTTGATAACTAGGGAATTTCCAGACATGGAGGTTACATTCCAGTTACCTTTTGTTGAAGTTAAGGAGGTATCCTGACAGAACAAGGGCAAAGACAAGAAGCAACTCATGTATCCACTAGCTCAGTGAAGTGGAACTGCAGGATGACCGTTGTGTACTGAGAACAGGAGTTCAAATTGGAGCAGAATGTCAGAGGACTCCAACAAGAAGAGGACAGATTCCAGTGATACATCAGAAAAAGAATGATATTTTAGTGGTATGCTCAAGAAGCCATAATTTTAGGCCGGGCGTGGTGGCTCAAGCCTGTAATCCCAGCACTTTGGGAGGCCGAGGCCGGCGGATCACGAGGTCAGGAGATCGAGACCATCCTGGCTAACACGGTGAAACCCCGTCTCTACTAAAAAATACAAAAAAAACTAGCCGGGTGAGGTGGCGGGCGCCTGTAGTCCCAGCTACTTGGGAGGCTGAGGCAGGGGAATGGTGTAAACCCTGGAGGCGGAGCTTGCAGTGAGCTGAGATCTGGCCACTGCACTCCAGCCTGGGTGACAGAGCAAGACTCCATCTCAAAAAAAAAAAAAAGAAAAGAAGCCATATTTTTTCTCCCACAAGAAAAAGAAAGGCAATCGGAAACTCCAGGAAAAATAAAATCTTCATGTTGAAAATCATGATTCTAATATTCAGCTGAAATGTGGAATTAACTCTGAACCACTAATAGAGCAGGAAAAAAAAAAAAAACCTCATTGGGTTGTGATACTATTAATACTCTTCTTCTCACAGGTCTGTAAAGAGGAATTGGAATCCTAACCCCACTTGTATTATCATCATAATGTAATACTTCCCGTGTGTGTGTGTGTGTGTGTGTTTGGTTTCACTTTGTTGTCTATGTTGGTCTCGAATGCCTGGGTTAAAGCAATCCTCCTGCCTTGGCCTCCCAAAATGCTGAGGTTACAGGTGTGAGCCACTGTGTCCACCCTCCACCATTTTTTAACTTCTGAGTCCAACTTGGAGAGAGAACTTAGAACCTATAAATATAAATATACCAAAAGGTCAAGTGATATTGTCTAAAATGCATTAAACAAGAGAGGGAAGTTTGAAAATGTTATTTAAAGGTAATCCACTAGCATACTGGCAAGAACTATTCAAAATTGGAGGTGAGGGTCAAACTATGAAAGCCTCATCTTTCCCAGCAATGTGTCAAGGATGTTTCACATTTTAAAATCAAGAAATATGGGAGTAATCATCACGTTGGGAAGGCACTCACCAGAAGAATGAAGCAGACCTAATTTAAAAACTGTTTTTTGTCTGCCAAGTGGGGCTGTGTGGATGAAGCTGGGTCAGAGTGGGCAGACAATAATTTAGTTCTACTCTTAGCCCTATCTCTGTAGTTTAATTAGTTGCTTTCATTACATGCATGCAGTACTTGGGTGAAAATTTATGGAGGAAGGAAAAATGTGAAACTGAGAGTTCACTGAGAATGGATGAGGGGAGGAGTCCCTGGGGCAGCCAGACTGTGGGGTGCTATAAGGAACAGAGAACACGGACAAGAGCCAAGGAGCCGGCCCAGTGAAACAGCAGGAGGACAAGGAGAAGGTAGGACTCCTTGACTCTTGTGATGGACTAAAGGAGGGGGCGAGGGAGGAAAGCAAGGGAGAATGAGGAGGGGGACACTCAGGTCCCCCGTTTAGGCACTGGGAGGGCTGTCCATCACAGTAGAGACCACGGAGAAGAGCAGCACTCCCTGGAGAAACGACTAACCCAGATGGAGACCTGGCCCCGGCCACCATCTTTACCATGCTGGGAGGGCATGAAGGAAGAGATGGGTCATCTGTGGTTGTGATGCCTTCCCTTGCCCGTACCCAGAGAAATACCTCTCTGTTTCAAAAAACTACAAAAGCACTATATACTTGCAAAAATAAAAACAAGGTGCAGTGGCTCACGACTGTAATCCCAGCACTCTGGGAGGCTGAGGCTAGTGGATCACCTGAGGTCAGGAGTTCGAGACCAGCCAGGCCAACATGGTGAAACCTCGTCTCTACTAAAAATACAAAATAATTAGCCAGGCGTGGTGGCACATGCCTGTAATTCCAATTACTCAGGAGGTTGAGGCAGGAGAATCAATTGAACCTGGGAGGCAGAGGTCACAGTAAGCTGAGCTCACGCCATTGCACTCCAGCCTGGGCAACAGTGAGACTCTGTCTCAAAAATAAATAGTAAAAAAATAAAAATACATAAAATGCATGAAATAAACAGTGAAATAATCTCTTGCCCTGCCCCAAACTATGCCTCAAAGAAGCCGCTATGAGGGCTTCCATATTAACTGCGAGGCCTAGCCTTCAGTTGAGAGTAAGGAACAAATGGGGTGTGCTTCCTTCTGTGTCCAGACAGTAGACATACTCAGGAATAAAGCCTTCTTTTCAAGTCTAAGAGATAATAAAAATATATATAAAAACATAAAATAATGGCGGAGGAAGAATGGGGGAAATCAATGTTTCTTGCCATTCAGTTCTTACAACCTACACACTGAGGCAGTCTTCTAGAGCACAGAGTTAGGGTTTCAAAGGAAAGCCAGCTACCCACACACGCTGCTCACAACTCAGCACCCCTCTGGATTTATATAGCACATGCCTCTTAGGAGCTGCAAGTACTAAACATATTTTCTCATTCATCCTTAACACGAACACAACTGGAGATATAGAATGAGTTGGAAGCAGCTCTACTTTGCAAACAACAGGAACTGAAGACTCAGGGAGGGGAGGTGAGCTACCCAAGGTTGCATAGTTACTTAGCTGGAAAGCCAGAGAGAAAACTTAGGACCAGTGATTTCTCAGGGTCTTTAGAATGCTTCAGATAATATGCATATATGCTTCTAGCTGCAGGGTCCTTCTCTAGAAAGATCCTCACGAACCCAGCAACAGAGATTCTCTGTAAGGAGAAGAACTTGGGGACTAGAAGGCAAAGATGGAAGACCTACCCTTCACACTCTATCAATTTCCTGCATATCTTGAATTTTTAAACCAGGTATGTGTATTTCTTATTACTGATTTAGAAAAGATAAAAATCGGGCTGTGAGGCTCAAAAGCCATGAAAATGGGGAGCTGTGGACAGTGGATATTCAATGGTGAACAGGCATACTTTGTCATCCTTCTAATTCACTCTCTAAGATAAAACTGGTTTTCTCTAAGGGAGAACAAAAAACAGATGCTCAGCACCTTCTTAAACCCTTTCCTTGAGTAGCATTAATGGACATGTTCCTTGCTGCCAATAAGGATGTGCCTCCGGGAGCTCCTCCCTGCGAAAACCAAGAGAAGGTGAGAGCTAAGTCCTCCATGCTCTTCCTCACCCCCATGTCCATGCCCCTTTCCAATCTAACTTCATCCTACACCTCAGTTCCATCCACCTCTCTACCCCACCTCCTCCACCAGCACCAACTACCGTTGTTGCTTGGCCTGGATAATTGCAATTGGGCTCCTCACTGGACTCCATCCATCCTGCCATCTGCTTTCCTCCAGAAAAGTGATTCAGATGATGTCACTTCTGCCTAACGCCCTCCAATGCCTCCACTGCAAGTGCGAGAAGACCCAACTCCTTTCATGAAGCACGAGGTCTTTCTCTGACATTACTGCTTCTACTTTTTCCTAGGCCGTGGCTATTCCTGCAGCGTCGAATCCTCTCATCACCCCAGTGCTTCTGTGCTTGCTGAACCTTCTCTTGAGGGCTGATTCCTCCTCAATCTTTGGGTTTCAACTCAAAAGTCACTTCTTCAGGGAGACGCTCGCTCCCTGGCATCCCTACATAAAGCTGGCATGACCCAACCTCCCAGGACTCTATGACAGCACTCGTCTGCTTCATAGCGTCAACTACAAAGGGAGATCCTCTGCTTCATTTGTTAACTTTATTGTGTACTTTTACTAATTAGACTGTAACCTACTTGAAGTCAAAGAATGTGCTTACCTTGTTTATCTCTATATCCTGAGCTCCCAGAATAGTCAGGTCTTGATAAATACTGGTTAAACAGATGGATAGATGAATGCAGTGGTTGGGTGGATGGATGGATTGATGTATGAGTAGATGGGTGGATGGATGGGTGGGTAAGTAGATGGGTGGACGGGGGAGGGAACAGATGAATGCATGGATGGATAAAGACATACATATGGATGGATGGATTCATAGATGGATGGATGGATAGATGGATGTGTGGATAGATGGACAGGTGGACAGGTGACTGGGTGGATAGATGAATAGGTGGATGGATGAGTGATAGAAAGATAAATGGCTGAGTGGATGGTTGGAAGGATGGATGTATAAATGTATAAATGGAGTCTGTTCAGCCTAAAGCGAGACCCTGAGTTTTTCCCCATCCCACCCGGTAGACTTCTCCTGGGTATCCCATGATGAGGCTGGGTATTCAGTTAACGAGGAGTGGGAACTTAAGATTCCCATTCCCTGAGTGGAGACATGTTTTTTAAAAATGACATTGAAATATCTGTAAAGTCCTGAGTAGAAATGGCCCTTAGAGCCTCTGTTGTTTGACCTTAATTAATGTGGCCATTTCTAGATCATTCTCTCACTGTTTTCCGGGTGAGTGGAGGGGAATCCCAGGGAGGGAACTGGCTGGAACAGCTGAGTATGTTCCCTAATGAACTGGTGTGTTTTAACATTTGGCTCTCCAGCTCTGAGACTCTGAGCAGTTTTTGACATAAGAGGAGGTGGGAAGGGGAGAAACCTCCTGACTGATTCAGAAAATGTCTCCATTGAGTCTCACTTCCCATGGCATTTTCTCTCATTACACTTGCATCAGCAGTGGGGTGGCCTCAGCCCCGTGCCGTCTGCCTAGATTGCGACCCCACAGCCGACTCTGGATAATTGGCCCACGGGGCTGGCACCGCACCCAGATTTCTGTGCTCATTAGTCTAGTTGCAACATGAATGCCGACAAGTGTTTGCAAGCTACAGGCTGTTCTACACCCATGCCCTGGTGACCATGACCTCCAGATGCTCCTCCTGCTCCCCTGGAGAAGCTGGCAGTCAGCCTCTCACTCCACACCCACTCCAGGGCTATGCCATTCCAGGGTCACAGGGGTGCACAAGGCCTACTCATCTCTGTCCACAAACTTCCATGCTGCTGGCCCTCCTTCCATGCCACCCGCTCTCCTTCCACACTGCCCGCTCTCTGCCTACACTGCCCACCCTCCATCCATGCTACCCACCCTCTGTCAGCACTGCCTGTCCCCCATCCACCCTGCCATGCTCACAGGTTCACAGTCTGGTCGAGGCCAGTTCTGCTGGTCCTGAGCAGGGTGGGCTCCCTCAGGCTAACCCTGCACCTGTTATGAACCAGCTCAGACAGTCAGGGATGAACAAAGGTGATACCATCATCCTGAATACATCAGGATTCCACTCATCTGAGGTTCCTAGAGTCATCAAATTCACAGAGACAGAAAGTAGACAGGTGGGGGCCAGAGTCTGAGGGAGGTGGGGCGGGGAGTTTGCGTTAATGCAGACAGAGTTCCAACTTTGCCAGACGAAAGCGCTCTGGAGCTGGATGGTGGTGTTGCTTGCACAACACAGTGAATGTCTTAATACCACGAAACTAGTGATTCACGTAAAAACGGTCAGAATAGGAAAGTTTATATTATGTGTATTTTACACAATAAGAAAAAATTGGGGGGCGGGGAAGGAATGAAGTACTGGTGTGTGTCATTGTGCAGATGCACTTTGAAAACATGATGCAGAGTGGAAGAAACCAGACACAAAAGACCACGTAGTGGCTGATTCCATCTATGTGCATCTCTCCCAATAATGCTTCAGGAGGTGCTGACTCCGTCACCACAAAAAACACTGGCCCTCCTCCTCATCAGTTTCCCTCAACCCAGGCTGGCTTTCGGCAGTACCATCCTCACCAAGGCAGGACCCAAGTGCCAGGGCTCTACTGCTCACAGATCAGGCCTCATATTCAGGCTCAGATGCTCATTGACTTGGCCTTCCTTTCCCTCCATCAGTGTCCCTCTAGCAGGTGGAATGTAACACTTGCGTTACCAGCTCGCTGGGAGGCTCAGCTATGAACAGGGCTATGCTCCATGCAGGGTGGGTGGCACCTGAGAGTGGTGGATAAGCAGTGCTGTTATGACTCTTGTTTCTTCCAGTGAAACACAGGGTCACATGAGACCCACAGCTTGTCTGATCCCTCATCATGGGAGTGCAGGAGCTGACTCCTAACTCTGGTCAAGGCTGAAGCTTTTCACCATTTGCTTAAGCTACCAGTTGACCCCAGTGTGGTCTGCATGTTCCTCCTCTCTGCGGTGAGGTCCCAGGACCTGGCAGAGCAGGTGTTCAGTACACGTGTAAAACAAAAGTCCTTGTCTGGACACCAAAACAGGGATGCAGAGTTGGTGGGGATCTTGGAGGTCATCCAGTCCAATCTTCTGTGACATTCTGGCAAGAGAATCCCCAGCACTGCTTGGCTCCTTCCAGTATGGGGTGCTCACTACCTCCTAAGACAGCCTGAACAGCCACAATAGTTCTGCAAGTCTTCTCTTGGCTGAACTCCAGCCCATGTCCCTGGTGCTTTCTGGCCCTGCTGTTAACCATGTGTCACACCTTTGCTACGTGACCCCAGGCAGCTTGGCCCACAGATGTCTCTCTTCCCAGGCAGGTCCTTCCTCTGCTCCTCTGTGGGGAGCCTCAGGCACTAGGGATCATAGTGCAGACTCTGCTTGCTATCACAGATCCTATCACAGTGTGATAGGCCCATTGACTATGACCACCTGCCCACAGTCCACTTCCACAGGCAGCCTTCTGCTACTGCTGCAGAAACGATTCATCTGTCCCAAATAAAGGCTCATCAGGAGAAGCTGGGGTCACCCCTGAGCTGCCTTTTGTAGCTGTGTTTGTGACCAGGCCATGGATCACACCTAGGCTTCAACGTAAAAAGGTGGGCAAGTGTAGCAAGACCTGGAAAGTCTGTGACATTCCCTGGAGGGGTACCGGCTCCTCTCCTGGCTGTAGCATTCCTTTTATAGCACACCTCATTTACGAGAGAAGCGGCTGGGACAGGTCAGCATTATAACTGAGTCCAATGAGCAATTTCGCTCCTAAGTACAGGCACATACTTGCATGCAAATATCAACAGCAATCAATACCATTCACGACAGCCAAAAGGTGAAAACAACCTGTGCTCACTGACAGATGAAGGGATGAGCAAAATGTGGTCCGTCCATACAATGAAACATTATTCAACCCTAAAAAAGGGAAGAAAATCCAGACATGCTACAACAAGAATGAACCTTGAAGACATTATGCTCGGTGAGAGAAGCCAGTCACAGAAAGATGAATACGTCAGGATTCCACTCATCTGAGGTTCCTAGAGTCATCAAACTCATAGAGACAGAAAGTAAACAGGGGGCTGGAGTCTGAGGGAGGTGGAGTGGGGAGTTTGCATTAATGCAGACAGAGTTTCAACTTTGCAAGACAAAAGAGCTCTGGAGCTGGATGGTGGTGTTGGCTACACAAAGCTGTGAATGTTCTTAATAGCACTAAACTAGTGATTCCCTAACAAATGGTCGGAATAGGAAACTTTATATTACATGTATTTTACCACAATAAGAAAAAATTGGGGGCGGGGAAGGAATGAAGTACTGATGCACGCCACCATGTGGATGGACTTTGAAAACATGATGCAGCGTGGAAGAGGCCAGACATGAAAGATCATGTAGCAGCTGATTCCATCTACGCACAGCACCGAGGCAGGCAGAGCCCGGAGACAGAAGCAGGTGGGTGGGTGCCAGGGGCTGGGGAGGGGCAATGGGAGTGAGAGTGACTGCTAATGGGTGACAAAATGTTTTGGAAGCAGATAGTGGTGATGGTTGCGTAATACTGTAAACGTACTAACTGCTACCTTATTGTACACTTTAAAGTGTAAGTTTTATGTTACATACATTTTACCTCAATCAAAACAGACAAACAAAAACAAACCAATCAGCCAACCCAGCTGGATCCCTCCACAGGCAGGTAAGAGTCGAGGGCAGGGGTCTGGGCTGCTCATCACAGATGTCCTTGAGGTTGGGGAAGAACTCAGTGTAGGACCCTCCCATCTCTGGAGGAGACGGGTGTGGTCAGCTTCTGAGAAGAGGCTCCTCAGCCAGCAGGGCTGGGCGCAGGACCCTCACGTCCCTGGGGCCTGCATCTGCACCTCCTTCTCTTTTCTACCTCACACGCTGGCACCTGTTGAGCTTCAACATCCAGTAAGAACCCTCTGTCTGGGGCTTCCCACATGGAGGGGTCTTTTCCCACACTCAGGGCCAGCAGGACACCCCCCAGCCTCAACCTCCCCTGCAGGCAGAGGGGCACAGAGACCCAAGGACGTCCCCACAGCTGGTGCCACACAGGTGTGGTTTCTGCAGAAAAATCCAACCATGTGCCTGTGCCAGTCGCATTGCCAAAGAGGCAGGGCTCTTTCCACACATCAGACGGACCCAAACCTGCTGTGCTTAGAAGATCTGGCTGACTGGCAGCATGCCTGCCTCCTTCCCTCACAGCCATTCCACCTAAGCAGAAGTGGCAGGAATGGATGAGAACCTGAGGACCGCAGAGGAGGCACAAACCCAGACCTGAGGCATCTGAAATACTCCCCTGGGGGATGCCACTACCCCGGTACTGCCTTGAGGCTCCTGTGGCCCACGGCCTTCATCCTTGACATTTGCGTGCTTTCGCGAAAACAATGCCAGCCGGCCCTCTCCCTGGGGCCACCACACAGGTGTGCTCTGGCTGGACACAAACCGAAGGTAGCACCAAGTACACCTCTCAGGCAGGGGCTCCGGGAGACAGTGCCTTCCACAGTCCTAGCCTGGTAACACACAGCAGGAGGCAGACACGAGGGGCCTGAAAGCTGCATGTAAGGTGGTCCAGCGTGTTTGCAGCACAGACAAACAACTTTGACCAGAGGGTCCTGGAAGAGAAAGCAGCACGTCTTACCTGGAAGTGTCGAAGCTGTCATAGGAGCCCACGGTGTAGTGCCTGAAAAGCTTCTTGCTGCGGTCAGCACGGGTTTCTGTACAGAGAGGGAAGAGAAACACTATTCAGAAAAGTCATGGTCCCCAAACTCTGAACCCACAGCACACAAGGCTGGTGGGCCCTCTCACCAACTCCCCAAAATGTGAGATGCCCTGTCCTGGGGAAGAGTCTGGAGGAAAATGAGGCCTGGGTCCGGGGCCCGACTTTAAGAAACTTGGGGAATGCATGTGCACCCCAGTGCTGACCGCTGAAGAGTCAGGAGCACCACTCCCTAAGGGAGGCAGAGTCCCACAGGCCTCCTCTCCCAGAGGAGGCAGGAGGAAGCAGCCTGCGAAGACGAGAGGGCCAGGCCAGCTCAGGCCACGACAGGGCAGCCCATTCAGCTCATGGAATCCACTAGAACAGCATTCTGCCGTGGTGAGCCTTCCAGCAAAACTGAAAACCTGCAGACAACTGCCTTTCAGGAAAGAAAGAACATTTATTGTCATTTTCCTGATTATAGTTCCTCTCTCCTAAAAAAAAAAAAAAGCACCAAACCCACATGATTAACGTTTCTAATTAAGTCCTCTGCTTGTTCCCCTTACTCAGCAGATTGAGACATAAATTTCATGGGAAATGATATGAGCGGTGTAATTAGATTTAATGGATAGTTCAGCGTCAGAGGGAGAAAAAAAAAAAACAAACCCACAACAGAAAGACATAAAACACAGCAGCTCACGAGTTCCTGTTTACTTTCCTCCCAAACAGGATTTCCTGCACGATCTCCTACCTAAACCCTGCAAAACATCCAAAGAAATTATGCAACTGACTTCAGGAAAATGGCCCAAAGTTTCATTTAAACTCTGTAAACAACCTTCTCTGTTGTTAGCTTCCTCCATCCCAAATTCTGAGGCGAAAGCATTTTTTTTTCTGCTCAAACCCCAAAATGCACATTTGCAGTTCAAAAGTAAAGTGAGGGAATTGAGAAAGGTCTCCACACCTTTCATGTGCCCAGAGGCAGCCAGCTATTCACCAAAAGCACACGTTCCAAGAACCCCTTCCCTTTTCCAGTGGTGTGGTGTTGCCCTTGGGGGCAGGAAAGGAGGCAGGTGTTGAGCCCAGGACTCCATTTCCCAGCCTCCCTTGCACCCAGATGTGGCCACGTGACTAGTCCTCACCACTGAGATGTGAGCACAAGCAGGGTGGGAAGGGTCCCTTCCAAGCTTAGGCTTTTTAGAAGCCAGTGTTCTCTCCCGACTCTCTCTTCCTGCTTCTGCCGGCTCAGTGCTCAGGCCTCTGAGACCCTGGGGTCAACAGCTGGGTCTCTGTGCCCTGGACCCTTACGTAAGCAAGTGTTGCATTTCTACCACATTAGGCTGCAACCTTGGATTAATTTGATGCAGCGGCTAACACTGCCTTAGCAGTGCCCTGCCTGTGCAGGACAGACGGGTCCTCCACATGGAAGCTCCCAGCTGTCTCCACCCCTTCCACACTGCTCCCCACAAACACCTGAGGCTCCTACAAAACACAACAGGATTCCTCCAACAGCCACATCATCACCATCTCCATCATCATCACTGACATTTATTGAGCACTGACTGTGTACCAGGCCCTGCTATAAAGTGTCGCTTGAGTATTCAACAGTTTAACTACCATGACCACCCAGGGAGTGGGGCACACTCCGCTCTGCAGCACCTCCAGTGCAGCCAGGGACACCCTCTGCCCTCACTCCATTGAATGCCACTCCTCAAAGCCTTGCTCAGGGCCGTGGGAGCCCTGCTAGTACTACCAAAAAGACGCATTGCACAATTACCAGATAAAAACACAGTATACACCATCAGATTGGTCAGAGTGCACAGGGCCCTCACCAAGCCCGCACCGGTCCAGCCAAGCTGCACACACCTCCGCAGTGCTTGGCATCTGCAACAAATATGCCCAGGTGCAGGAGGACACCTGTGTCCTCCTCTTCCCTGGCATCCAGCATCTTGCACAGGTCCAACTCCAATCATCATTTATGAAGTCTGCCTGGCAGCCAGGCCCGTGCCCTGTGTGCAGGGATTGGAAGAATTCAGCAGGGCAGAGCCTCAGGCTCTGCTTTTTGTGCTCAGGATCCCAGGGATGGGGTGAAGGAGGAGTCCCAGGGTGCTGAGGCTCCACAGGCTGGATGAGGGGCCCAGCATGTGGGTAACTGTGAGGTAGGAGCACACGGTCAGGCAATCCCTGTGACATTTATGTTGGGCCATGCACGTGCAGGGACAAGTGAGACTTGAACCTTTCCATGGGTTTAAGCAGAGTAGCTCACAATGCCAATGAAGGGCCACAGGGACTGGCTGCTAATTGTTATTATTACTGCTAATTGCCTCTGCTCCTTATACCCCCACGTGGCAGCTCCGCGCTGGTTGTCTAGGGAACTGCTGGGCACTACCAGATGATTGGTGCAGGATCCTGGCTGAGATCAGAGGCCAGGGGCCAGAAACAGAGAGGACAGTGTGTAGTGGAATGTGTGCATGTGTGTGTACACGTCTGTGTGCATGCATGCGTGTGTGTGTACGTGTGTGTGTGTGTTTACCAGGAGAAAAGACTATTTCAGTAAAGGAACCATTTCTAAGCTAGGTAAGGTAGCCAGTGTGTCCCAGACTGGAGTTTCATGGACCAACAAAACTTGAAACCAAGAGAAGAAGGGTGTAGACTAACAAAACATTCACCAAGTTTTACATTTGGCTCAGTAAGGATATCAAGAACAGTAAATTCCCTTCTGTTATCAAAATTGTAAGAAAAAGGAACTTTTTTTTTTTTTTTTTTTGAGATGGAGTCTCACTCTGTCGCCCAGGCTGGAGTGCAGTGGCGCAATCTTGGCTCACTGCAAGCTCTGCCTCCCAGGTTCACGCTATTCTCCTGCCTCAGCCTCCCGAGTAGCTGGGACTACAGGCTCCCACCACCATGCCCGGATAATTTTTTTGTATTTTTAGTAGAGATGGGGTTTCACCGTGTTAGCCAGGATGGTCTTGATCTCCTGACCTCGTGATCTGCCTGCCTTGGCCTCCCAAAATGTTAGGATTACAGGCGTGAGCCACCGCACCCGGCCAGAAAAAGGAGCCCTTAAAAGGACATTACCGCTGACTGTTTCATACAAGAATCCCACCACACAGGCCTTCCTTGTCTCCTGGTTCCCAGAGACAGTTATACCTGGGCTCTGGGATATGGCCCTAAGGGACAGGAAAGGGGCCCTAACGGACAGGAAAGGGATCCTAAGAGACAAGATTATTATCACTGTCACCACTATCACTACTCCCATCATCATCATCACCGCCATCCATCATCACTACCATTACCCCCATCCATCATCACCACCATCATCACCAGCATCACCACCATCACCATCTCCACCATCATCACCAACATCATCACCATCATAATTACTGCCATCATCATCACCAACATCATCACCCCATCATCATCATCACCATTACCACCACCGTCTTCTTCACCATCATCACCAACATTATCACCACCATTTTCTTCACCATCATCACCAACATCATCACCAACATCTTCTTCACCATCATCACCAACACCATCACCACCACCATCATATCATCATCACCACTAATCATCATCACGACCCCCATCACCATCATCAGCACCATCATCTTCTTCACCACCATCATCACTACTGTCATCACCACCATCATCAACCACAATGACCACCACAATCATCCTCTTCACCATCATCATCGTCGTCATTATCACTGTAATCATTATCATCATCACTGCAGCAGAACACATATTTATGTACTGTCAAGTGTGGAATGCTCTGCTAAATTATCTCATTTCATTAAAAGTAAGTCTTTACCCTTACTTGGTCCTCACACAATATCCCAAAGTAAGCAGATTTCCTGTCCCTGGTTCACAGAAGTAGCAGAGTGCAATGATGAGGGATGTGGGCTCCGAGGCCAGGCTGGCTCGATTCAGAGCCCAGCTCTGCCACTTACTGGCTGCAAGTCCTCATCATGTCATCTTTAAAAGGATGATGCTAGTAACAGCCCCTCCTCAAAGGGGAAGGACTGAGGAGTCAATACGTGTAAGGCACTAGAACGGCCTGTGGCATGTTGAAAGTGCTATGTTATGTTAACTAATGCTGTCATGGTCATACATTAGTTTAGAAACTTCTGCCTCCCACGGTGACCTCTCAAGGTCACGGAGTCCGTGAGCAGCAGTGTGGGTCTCTGACCCCAGATTTGTGTCTCCACAACCAGTGCTGACAGCAACCAACGGCCACAGCTGGTGATCCACTCACCAGGGCCCACATGTATTCTAGGTGTCTGTGCTTCACCTGTCTGATGTTGCTGTGTCTGGTTTGCGGGTGAGGAGGGGGAGGCTCAGAGAGTTTGAGTGAGTTGCCTCAGGTCTCCCAGCCAGGAAGTAGCAGAGCCCACTGTAGTGCAGCCTCCAGGGGTAGCGCCCATATGGGGTTCCTGGGAGGCAGCATCTAATGAGTGATCCACGTAAATCCAGGCGGCCTTCTTGACTCTGCCACATCCTGTGGACGTGCTCTCAGCAGCCTCGGTTTCTGACCTGGAAAGAGCGGGGTGGGCTAGACGGCCCTTGGGACCCTGTCCCCAGTGTTACAGTTGCACACCTCATGGCTTGTCCAGGTTTGGCCCCCTGGGACTTGCTGTGCGCTGCACTGAGAGGCAAGGGCTGCTGGGCTGCCCCTTCCCAAGGCTCCCTGGATCTCACTGGTGAAAACCTGGGTCACAAATAAAACACCCTGAGACAGATGACGGGAGGAACAGGAGGTCACGGGCCACACCAGCCTCCCTGTGCGCCAATGACAACAAAGGATGCTGGCTGTTCCCCGCTGCTGAGAGGCCAGCTTCCCAGGTGCCGGGGCCTGCGGTCAATGCTGCCTCAGAGCTGACCGTACCTTCAGCTGCACGTGCACCTGCTCACCCTGCTGAACACATCCTCCCTATCTTCTGTGGGACCCGTCCTTTCTCAGTTCCAGCCATGTGGTCAAGTGAGGGCACCCTGCCCCTCGCCACCCAACCGCCCAGCCCTGGACTCCTGCAGTTGCCATGGGAGCCCGGCCAGAATGTCCCTTTGATCCCAGTGAGTGACGGGATCAGGGTAGGGGCCCGGGACCCCAGCGGGGACAATGCCATCCTACTCCTGCTGCTGGGGTTCCCATGCCTCAGGACACAGAGGGAGGCCAGCCGCCTGAGGGGGACGCCCACGCGCAGGATGACACAGGGCTGGGGGAGGAGGGAGGGCAGGAACAGAGACAGAGAGACCCAGAGAGATGGGCGACTGTCCTAGAGACACAGGTGGAAACCCTGGACACAGCCATGCCTGGCTTCTCACTTGTACAAACCAAATGCATATCCTTGGTGGTATTAAAAAACTTGGCTTTCTGTTGTTTACAATGGAAAGAGCTAGGAACGATGCAGTAATGCATTTAATAGTTGCGTTGCTGTACCACGTGGCTAAGAAACTGCCACGGCCGCATAGCTTCCCTGGGGACACAGCCGCTTCCCTTCACCATGGGAAGGTCCTGGTGAGGCTGCCCCTCAGGAGGCCAACAAGTCCACCCGGCACACAGGAGTGTACATGTGGGTGTGGTCTAGGGATCCTGCTGGACTCTCCTAGGCCCTGTCATTAGCAGTAAGTGACCCATGGCCCACGCAAGGCCAGGTGGCCTTTTTCTGAGATGTTCTGTAGTCTGACTGCTGAGGAAGGTGATCTTGGCTTCCTTTTAGAGATGCGATGGAAGGACACGGGCTATGGCCACCATTCAAAGCACAGGGAGGGAGGGAGTCCAGCGATGAAGCCGGCTCACAGCGGAAGGCAGAACCAAGTTCAAGGTCTGGGGCAGGGAGAGATGGGCCTAAAAGACCTTGATGCCAGGAGTCCCTGGATTGTGGCTTGTGGTGGTCACTGAGGCTACTAATCAAATACTTCTGGCTTTCCACCAGGGTGTATGTGGTCAGACACTATCTTCTTGGCTCTCCTGTGGTTGAGTAAGCCCTTGAAATTAATTTCGGCCAGTGAATTTTGAGAGGAAGTGACTTATGTTATTTCCTGGCTGGAGACTTTAATTCCAAATGCAAGACCCCCACCCATCAGCATTGTCTTTTTGCCCTTGGGCATGGTGACCAAAATATTTGAGAAGCTGGTGGTTCTATCGGTCTGGGTCCCCAAGTCACCACCTGTTGATGTATGATGGGCACAAGGCATGAAAGAGAAAGAAACCTTTGTTGTTCCAAACCACAGAGATTGGGGGATTTTTTACTTTTTATTTTTGAAGGCTAGTCAGGTGAAGCACTGAGAATGGAGAAGGAACAAACAAAATCTGTAACTGGTTGTGATCAATGAGCTGTCAACACTGCTGCACTCAGACCAGCCAAGGGGAATGCTTGTTACTGCAGCTTCATGTAGGCCAAGCTGACTGAAACACACCTCCATGGCTCTCTCAGTCCTGTGGGCCAGTACATCCTAGGCAGAGATGGGTTTCTGTCACCAGCAACCAAAATCGTCCTAGCAAGTACAGGAGGGAAGATTAGACAAAATCAAGGCAAAGGCTGAGTTTAGCCTCCCCGGAGAGAATGGCTGTACTTCCTAGGAGAAAAGGAGAAAACAACCTACTAGACAACGGAAATGGATCCCATTAAGCATGGCCAGAATATGGCATCGCAGCATGCACTTTATGTGTCTCAGAGGAGATCCCTCTGCCTATGATAAAGGAGGCAGAGAAGCCAACCATCCAAGAGGGAAGTATTGATTTGTCCGCTTCCTTAACCGTGGAGAAACTTCTTGACGTCAAAACCAAGTTTCCAACCAGGACTTCCTCCTGGTCAGCACTGGGATCAGTGCGTCATATAGCAGGGGCTCAGCAATGTTTGTAGTGCTCCACACACCTGGAGGCCAGCAGTTACTACCACTCTAGTCTGAACCACCATGATCTTGCACCCGGACTGTTGCAGTAGCCTCCCATCTCCATGCTTCCACACTTGCTCCTCCCCTTCACTGATTCACACACTACAGAGCCAACAGAATGAGCTTTTGAAAAACGTAAATCAGGTGATTTTCAACTCTGCCACTTAACATTTTCCAACGGCTTCCCAACACAACCAGAGTCATGTTCAAGCTGCCTTCTATGGCACAAGCCAGACGCCACATGGCCCTGCCTGCTCCCCGGCTCATCTCCCACCGCTCTTCCCCTCCCCGGTCCCCTCAGCCAAGTTAGCCTCCTCTTTGTCTCTTGAACAGGTCGAGCTCATTCACGTCTCAGGGCCTTTGTGCATGCTTAACTCTGCCTAGAACTTTCCTTCCCCGGCTCACATTTCACCACAATGCTAGCTCTCCGGATTCTACAACACAGCCTGGTGCATAGCGGGCACTCAGTAACTCTGGAGAAAGTGAGCCAATGGGTAAAAGTCACACACCCTTGGACTCTTTGCTCCCATTCCACGTTGGCCACGCCATCTCCTTGGGCCTGAGCGTGGCAAGTTGGAGATAGAGCCCAGGACGTTGGATGATCACAGCTCCTGCTGGGGACTGCTGAGGCAGGGGACAGAGCCCTGGCTGGGGCAGTGGCTGGCTGTGAACTCCTCACTTTGCCCCTCTGGGCCTTCTGCTTCTCAGCTGTGAAGTGGGTCAGTGGGGACTAAACATTCCTTAGGCTCTTGAACTTGTCAACCTGACACATCCCTCTGGGTGTAAGGCGACTCACCCCATGTCCCAGGAGAGGGCCATCGGTCCAGGCATCTCACACACGCAGCATTTGAGCATGCAGGGCCTGAAAGCTGTTTTCTGAGTATGGCCTAGAAAAATCTACACTGAAAGGAAAAAAAAAAAAAAAAAAAGGCCAAACCTAGAAATCCCATTTCATGTACCTTTTGGGACTCACGAGAGGCAGTGACAGATTGCATGACAAGCTTCAGACTGTCAGCATTTAAAATAGTCCTTTAAGCAGAGCCGCTGGAAAGAGGATGCCGTACAGCTTGGCAAGGAAGCCAAGACAGGGCATCGGGGGAGATTCCAATGGCCTCTGATCCTCGGCTCTGACTGTTTCTGGAAAACGAAATAAGAGGAATTTTCTCAAAGAAATTTACTAAGACACTGAAAGGCCAAAAGCTAATCTTTTGGATGGGTTGGAAGGTGGTGGGTTATGGAACTAAGAGATAGAAGGTGGGACAGGTGTGGTGGCTCATGCCTGTAATCCTAGCACTTTGGGAGGCCGAGATGGGTGGATCACCTGAGGTCAGGAGTTCAAGACCAGCCTGGCCAACATGGCAAAAGCCCATCTCTACTAAAAATACAAAATTTAGCTGGGTGTGGTGGTGGGCACCTGTAATCTCAGCTACTTGGGAGGCTGAGGCAGGAGAATTGCCTGAACCCGGGAGACAGAGGTTGCAGTGAGCCAAGATCGTGCCACTGCACTTCAGCCTGGGCGACAAAGTGAAACTCAATCTCAAAAAAAAAAAAAAGAGAGAGAGAAAGTGAGAGGTGAGGACAGGGTCCTGTGAGCACGCTGACCTCTTTACACTCCAGCCACATTCCATGGGCAATGGTCCCCTCTGCTCGTGAGACACACATGGACAGACAGAGACAGGAAGGATACACAACAGTCCATCTTTAGACGAGACAAGCTCGAGCTTAAATCTCTTGCTAGCTACACAACCCCAGGCAGCAAACAACCTCCCTCCAAGTCTCAGTTTTCTCAACTGTGCCCTGGGCCAAGAGCAGAGTTGACAGGGCTGCGGTGAGGACAAGATGAATGAACACTTCTAAATAAATCCTTTCCCCAGCATCCGGCCTAGGGAAGCCGTCGAGTCATGTTGGCTACTGTTGTCTGTCCAGGAACCCAGCTTGGGTGTTCTGGTCTACAAGCCTCTCTGAAAACATCCCCCTGCTCCCTGACCACCTCTGTACCACCTCACCCCACGCCCTGGTTACAGAGGGCTGGGCCATGAGATGGCGCCTGTGCCAGGCCAGGCCAATCATCAGAACCTCCCCTGGGAATCTGGAGTAGACGTGGACAGTCTGCTCC
Source organism: Theropithecus gelada (assembly GCF_003255815.1). NCBI lineage: Eukaryota > Metazoa > Chordata > Mammalia > Primates > Cercopithecidae > Theropithecus > Theropithecus gelada. The sequence continues at coordinate 4,268,576 of NC_037682.1, read as the reverse complement.
CCGTATGCACTGAGGACATCATAGCTGGGGCAATGAGGCTGTCACCACACAGCACCAATGGAGGGACCCATGTGCTTCCAGGGCCTCAGGAGGCAGGGCTGTGCCTTCTGCCCTGGACGACCAGGAAAAGCCCTGGCGCCCTTAGACCAAGGTCCATTTCTTCATGCAACCCAGCTCAGGTAAGCTTTGTATTTCTTGCAACCGGAAGAGTGCCATCTTCCAGTCTGTCTGTCATGCTGGGTGGAACCTGTTGTCACCCAAGACGTCATCTCAGGTCCTGGCTTGGTGGCCCATTTCTCCCAGTGGATGGCCCTGGACGCTGCAGGGCTTTGGGTATCCTTGCTCCAATCTCTAAACATTGGTATTCACCATGACAACCAAGTAACGTCCCCTCCACATTTCCAATCATTCCCCTCACTCCCCCACCACGAGAGCCACACACTGCAGACATTTCTGGGTTACTTTTTGTCAAAGGGCAGTGACAATGACCAGACAGAGGGCACTGAACATGCAGGGGTCAGATGTCTCCTGTGTCCATGACAAAGACAGTGAGGCCCCGAGATTTGGCCAAGGACCTTAAGGCTGACTTCAAATGACCACAGAGCACTTCCGGGTCAGGCGGCCTTGGATCGTCCGCCTTTGCTGGGAGCCGCTCCTTCAAGCCCTCTGAAGTGTCCCAGATGATAATACACTGAGCTTTTTCATGCTTTTCCCCCAGTACTATGTCCCAAATTTACTGTTGTAAATTGACGATAAGCACAGATGCCATGGGAGAGTGGGAAGATGACACCATGTGTTCTGAAGAGGGGACTGAAAGGCTTTCTGATACGTAGACCCCTTGCTGACCTCCAGGGCAGGTTTTAAAATACACAAGAAGGGCGGGGCATGGTGGTTCATGCCTATAATCCCAGCAATTTGGGAGGCCAAGGTGGGCAGATGGCTTGAGGCTAGGAGTTCAAGACCAGCCTGACCAACATGGCAAAACCCCATCTCTACAAAAAATACACAAATTAGCTCGGCATAGTGGCATGTGCCTATAAATCCAGTTACTTGGGAAGCTGAGGTGTGAGGATCGCTTGAGCTTGGGAGTTTGAGGCTACAGTGAGCTGAGATCACATCACTGCACCACAGCCTGGCTGGCAGAGTGAGAACCTGTCTCAAAACAAAACAAAACAAAACAAAACAAAACACACACGAAGAATTCTGATGCAGGCGAATTCTGAACAGGACAGTTCAGAAGGTGACTGCAGAGAGCTGAGTCACATCAGCTAAAGCCCTGAACACACATGAACATGGACCCAGGAGCCTGGGCAGGTTACTTTACTGTGTTCTCTGCCACATGGCAGGACCTTAGCTAACAGTGGCTATTGCCAAGGCCCCTGCTGGGAATAGGGAGCCCCCGAAGGCTGAGGTCAGGTCTGACCTGGCTGAGGAAGGAGGAGGAAGTTCCAGCAGAGATGGGGAAATGTCGTATGTTAGCTACAGATTGACAGAGCCCACTCGGTGACCACAGCCATCCTGACATCCCATGGGAAAATGCTCAGGACAAGCCATAGAAAAATTCTGTAGGACGCCCATTTCACAAACGCAGACACTGCGGCAGAGCGTAGTTAAGGGAAGGCTTAGCGCACGCACGCAGTGTTGGGCTGCTGGAGCGTGTGGCCGTGGCAGAGACAGCTGGCAAAGGCACGCAAGTATCATGAGATTTGGGGTTGGGGGAGAGACTTGGGGGAGCCCTGGCGAGCGAGTCCACGTGACGGCTGAGGGCAGAGGCTGGGGAGAGACGAGAGAAGAGCCAGCCGCAGGCCTTAGGTTGCCAGTGGGGCGGGCCAGAGGGAAGCCCTCGGAGCTGAGTCTACACTTTCAGGGACGGAGGGGCACAGGTGGTAAGAACGGTTCCCGCAGAGAAGTAAAGGAGGAAGGATACTGAGAGTCCCTGGCTGCTGGACTAGAAATCCAGAGGCCAGGAAAGGGTGGGGCAGCTGAAGAGGTTTTCTAGGCGCTCTTCCAGATCAAAAACCACCACCGCCTTTGCACTGAAAACCCCTGCTCGGAGATGAACGCGATTCTAGGGCTGCCGTCCGCCGCCTCGACGGCCGTGGGAAGGCAGGACCTTGACCCCTACTGGCTGTCCCCACACCTGGGGGCTGTGCCGTCCCCCCAGGCGGGCCTGGCTCCCTCTTCACAATGCCTTAAGAGCTGCTGCATGACAAGTGACCAGGCTCTGAAGTCAAGGGCAAGCAACCACTGCACACGACCTTTGGCCTGCGGGGAGGATTGTAGGAGACTGTCCCACCACCCCCTCTCGGCCATGGAATGGGGCAGGAGGGAAGCTTCAAACCCAAGGAGGGCTGTAGACACCTGGCTGAATGCAGACTGTGCTGGAGCACATGAGGCCGGCGAGGGAGGCAGAACTGACTATGCCCCCCTCGACCTTTGCCCCCTGGCATCACCCCCACAGTAATGTCAGGGTTGATGGCGAAAGGGGGATTATCAGGTAGGACCAAACTAATCTCATCTCATGAGTCCTTTGAAAACAAGTACTTGTCTCTGGTGGGTGGCGGAAGGGGAAGTTGGAGAGACTAGAAGAGCTGGCAAGGCCAGTCCCATAGACTCAGGGAGCGAAAGAAATCCTGCCCACAACCTGAATGTACCCAGAGGCAGACTCCTCCCCCAGCCTGCGGCCAAGAGCACAGGCCTCAGATCCCTCCATGGGAGCCCTGTGATAGCCTGGACAGAGAATCCAGTCCAGCTGCCCGACTTTGGACTCACAGAGCCTCGGGGTGGGGGGCGTGAGTGGACACCCCTGTGGTCACGGGTTCCGCAGCACAGAAAACGGAGGGTACTGGGGCTGCAGGTTCCTTCACGTTTTTGTTTGTTTGTTTGTTTGTTTCCTTTTTCTGAAGATTTGTCTGCAGTCTCACCCAAGACAGAGATTGAAAAAGAGAAAGAGAGAGAGGGAGGGAGAGAGAGGTATGTGGGTGAAGGGAAGTCCCTAAGAATCTTCCCTTCTTCCCTCCCTTGAAATCCATCATCCTCTCTGAACTCTCATTCTTGACTCTTTACCCCAAAGAGGCAAAAATCACAGCAGTGGGCTCTGGGACGGGGTGCGGGTCCCCAGGACGTCCGTGTCATCCTGGTTGTGATTGCTGAGCTCCTGCAACGTGCAGCCTCAAGTCCGCTCTGGCCACACCGGCCCTGCGCGGCGGCATCCTTCCCACTGTTTAGAGGGCTCAGAGTCACCCGGGTGGCAACATGGCCGGGCTGTCCAGCTCCGAATCCCCCCAGCGCTGCACCGAAACGCTTCCCTCCCACGCGGCCTCCTGCCGTCTCCGCGGGTTTTAAATCAGACGCCGCTCAGGCTGTGCCCAGGCTGCTGAGCCAAATGCGGGATCAGAACCACAAGGAGGGAAGAAATTACTGATGGGGATGAAAGACAGAAATAACTTTTCTTTTTTAAAACCAAAGATGCTGATGGGCTCCTTGCAAGGCAGAGAAACACACAGGCAGGAGTGCCGCAGGCAGGAATGCTGGGAGTGCGCGGAGCTTAGAGCCAGCGCGCCCACCGGCCTCCAGGCCCAGGACTCCACTCCCGGGGCGCAGTCTCTGCTCTGGCCAGCTGTCGGGCACGGGACCCACCACGAGGGGGACAGAAGGGCGGGGACCCCGGCTCCGAGAGTTACTTAACCGAGGGACACAGAGCTTTCATTTGAAAAGCAACACGTATCACACTAATGCCGCCAGCTGACGTGGCTCACTCGTTTCTTCACTCAATCAGCTGCAGATCACTCATCAAGCACCTTCTGGGCTCCCGGGACTGACCTTGCAGGGGAGGGGAAGAGAAAATAAGGACCCTGTGCAGAATGCCCAGGCAGACGTCACAGCACACGGACCTCGTGGGGGCGGTGGCCTGGGCTCCTGCAGCTGCCGGCACAGACGACCAGGCTCGGTGGCCTCGAACAACACAAACGTCTCCCCTTACAGAGCTGCAGGCCGGAAGTCTGACCAGGTCTGCTGGGCTGAAGTTAGGGTGTCCACGGGGCTTCCTTCCTGCTGGAGGCTCGCGGGGGATCCACTTGCTTTCCCGACCCGGCTTCCAGAGGCCGTGGTGCTCCTTGGATCCTGGCCACTGCCTCCACCTTCAAAGCCAGCAAAAGTGGCGCGAGTCCTTCCCCCCATTGCATTGCATCCCTCTGACTCTCAGCTCTATGCCTCCTTTCCCACGTTTAAGGACCCTTGGGGTCACACGGAACCCACCCAGATAACCCTCAGCTGACAGCAACCTGAGTTCCCTCTCAGACCTTCACTCCACGTGACCACGAGGCTGATGTATTCAGAGCTACCGGACATCAGGATGTGAACATCTCTGGGGGTCACTATTGTGCCACCATAACCACAAAGAGACCACCCCTGTCGGACAGCACAGCTGGGCAGGCTGTGCTCAGAAAACTGTTTACCTCCCCATCAGCAACAGAGCTCAGAACTTTCAACAGGACAGAAATTACGAGGGTGACAGAGAAGCGGCTTCCAGGAAATGCATTTAACTGTTCCCAGATACGACAACACTCAGTTCCAATTCGGATTCTGCCACTTACGGTGAGCCCTAGGGCGGGGCTCAGTTCCTGGAGACTCCTCCTGCGATGGGTGGGTGTGGCCCTTACTCAGGCTGAGCCACCAGCACGATGGTTCCTTGCTCGGCTAGAAGCACCCAGCTCCGCACCAACAGCCCTTTTCCTGGGGGAAAAGCTCGGGGGGCCAGGCTCCCCTTCTTGGAATCACAGTGGTTTCCAGTAGTGGAAGCTGCACCCGAGTCCATGGTTCCACTTGTTCCCAGCTCCCTGGAGGATCGTGGTTCCTCCAGCACGCACATGTGCGTGGCGTGTGTCGTCCGCCCTGCTCCTCCTCTTTGCCCGATGCTGGGAAGAACAACTTTGTGTTACACGCCTGGGTAAGACCCCAGCAGCGAGGTGCAGGGGGACGTTTGCCAAAAGAACCACGTGCATTGAATTCCCTTAACATGGGCATGGGTGTGTGCATGGTGAGGGGAGGCACCAGCCCTATCAGGCGTATGCCAGTGGGTCCCCAGCACTCCGACACCACACAAGGGCCACATCTATGGACTCCAAATCCAGGGGCCAAGGAAGTGGGTGCTGGCATGCTGGGCTGTGTTTCCATCCTCTGATAAACAGAAATCACTTCGGAGAGCCGGCTGCTTCTGCCACGGTTGGTCTTTTTTTAGTCATCTCAGGAAATTGTTGGTTGTACTGCAAGATGACTGAAGCATCTTAAGAACACGGGTTGCGGTATTGACTTGCCACTTTACGAAGCAGTCTTTTTGCCAAGTGTAGCTGTGTCTCCTTTCACAGAACCCCTGTAGCAGCGGGGCTTGGGCGTGGAGCAGACAAGGCCCACATAGCAGTAGCTTCATGTACGGAGCCGAGGGGGAGACGGGCAGGCTCACAAGGTGGCCGAGGGCGCCCAGCAACGCCGGGGCTCAGCTGCGTGTTCCACTGATGGTCGGAAGGCCAGGGTGAGATGTCAGCCTCCAAGAGTCTGAGGAAGAGAATGGGAGGGAGATGCCTCCAGGCGGCAGAGCTGTCACAGGGCTGGGTGTCCGTCACACGAAGGGTGTCCATCACAGTGTAGGGTGTCCATGACAGCGCCGGGTGTCCGTCACAGTGCTGGGTGTCCATTGCTGCCACTATGTGATCTTGATCTGTCTTCTTCCACCATCCGTCATGCCTCACTGTGTGCCACACACACCATTTAAGTGTAAAACACGCTCTCTTCTGAATGATCCCAGCAACCCTACAAGACAAGTGCTAGCAGCATTGGCCTCCAATGTGCAGGTGAAGAAGCTCAGGTGCACATCAATGATCTGTGCCAGTGTCCAAGCTCTGGGCACTGCCTTGTGGCCCTGCTAAGCACCTTCCTCCTTCCAACAAACTGCTTTGGCTCACTCAACAGCTATTTGCAAGCAGCAGCTCCTCCCTCTACCCCAGGGCCCAGGAAGCTTAGCGCTTCTCCCAGCCTCCCTCCAGGAATGCCTAGGTCCTGGCCAATGAGACAGGAGCAGGCGCCTGCCAGGAGGGGCTTCCTTTCCCCAAACCAAACCTCCCCAGAGCCTGCAGCTTTTCAGCCCTTCCCTCTTCCCTGACTGGAATGTGGAAGAGGCTCTACAGCCATGCTGCCTCCAGAGCATGCTGAGGACGTGGAGGAGAAGGAGAGAAAGAGTCACAGGCCCAGATCACTGTGGCGCAGCTATGCCCACCTGGCCCCTGTGGCCTGGCCCCTGACTTCTGTTGGGTGAGACAAGTAAAGCCCTGCGAGTTTAGGCAATGGTTTCTGTTTCTCCCAGCCAGGCAGGGTCCTAACTGCAAGGCCATGCCTTATCTTCTTTAACCACAAACAGCCCTATGAGACAGGTACCGTCATTATAATAATCACTTATCAGATGGGGAAACTGAGGCACAGGAAGGTTAAACAGTGTCCCCTATAACACAATCAGCAAGTGACGGAGCTGGTGATTAGATTCATATCTTAACACTTCTGCAGTAATAAACACAGAGACTCCATGAGAGGACTCAACCCGGAAGAAAATCAGGTGTGATCTGATCATTTCCAAGGTCACCTGGTTGCTGAACATCAGAGCTGGGATCCAAACCCAGGTCCTCCAGGCTCTGTGAGTCAAGGTCAACCCACGGCATCTGGCTGCATCCTCCCTATGGCATTTTTCTTTCCTTTTTTTTTTTTTTTCTTTTGCAAAAGATTGGTTTTACCGGTAGCATTTCTGTTTCATAAGAGACAGAGTCTTGCTCTATTGCCCAGGCTGGAGTACAGCAGTACAATCATAGCTCACTGCAGCCTTGAACTTCTGGGCTCAAGCAATCCTCCTGCCTCAGCCTCCCGAGTAGCTGAGACTATAGGTGTGCACCACCATACTTCGCTTTTTTTGTTTGTTTTAACTTTCTGTAGAGATGAGGTCTCACTATGTTGCCCAGGCTGGTCTTGAACTCCTGGCCTCAAGCAATCCTCCCACCTCAGCCTCCCAAAGCACTGGGATTACAGGCATGAGGCACCACACCCAGCCCCACCTATAACATTTTTGAAACGATACATCTTAGAGGTGAGTGGTGCCCTGTAGATAATAGTGTTTACAATGCTACACTTGAGAATTATCCGGGAATGTGCGAAAAACCTGGAATCCTAGGTTCTTGGAGGAAGGATCCTCACTGGAGAATGGGACGGGCTCTGCCCAGGGTCACTCAGCCCGGAAGGGAGGATGCCCAACTCTGCCCTGCTGCCCTCCCGCCACTGCGCTCTTTCACCTGCTTTGCAAGCTTGGTGGATGCCTCCTGCCCTGGGCACCCGGTGCCCATGGGGAGGGCAGTGTGGACTTCTCTTTTGCCCACACTAGGACTTCTTGCAGCTCTCAGGCCAAGCCAGGCTGGGGACACCATCGGAGGGGAGGCTACATACAGTCTCTGGTGATGCTTCCCAATTACCACCCTCCCAAATTGGCTGGACAAATGAATAAAGCTGTTGGCTGTCACTGAGTTGGTTTCTACTCTATAGTAATTAGAATGTTTAAAAAAAATCAGCCCAGGAGCTCAGTAGAAGCATGTATACCAATACATCGAGCCAAACTCACAGTTTAAATGGAAATTAGAGTAAATGGATGAATCTGTGCCTGATTTGCATTTGCTGATGAGCTCGGCTGGGAGTGTCCATGCTGAAGCAGGCTCTGTTTCCAGAATGGCTCTCTCTCCTCTATCTGTCCAGGACGCCTGGCGAACGTGACCCACATACCCCTGGCCCTGGCAGCCCAGGGCTGGAGTCACCAGTGGGGAGGAGAGGTGGGGTATTGTGGCCAGACTCTAAAAGACTTGTCCATGGCTGAGCTAATCCGGCCTGAGCCAAGAGGGAAGCAGAGCTTGCCTCTGGCTGTGGACAGGGCATCTGGAAGGGCCTCACTCTGTGTACCCCTGCCCCCCATTCCTACCCCTCTAACACCCACCGCCTAACCCCACGGAAAACCCTGTCTTAGGGTCCTGGCCCCCATGCCTGCCCCTCCCAACACCCACTGTCTAACCCCACGGAACACCCTGTCTTAGGGCCCTCTTTGTGGTCAGCCTCTTTCCCCGGCCAATCAGAGCACCTCAGAGAAGGCCGATGATAATCAGAGCCACCATTCTTGGAGCAAACACCCCGAGCATCTCCTGGCAGAAGGTGTTCAACGCTGCTCCCAGCCAGGCCTCGTTACCCCCAAGAGAGGGCCCAGGAGGGGGCCACGTCCAAGGGCACGCAGCGGAGCCTGGATTTAAATCTAGGAATGGGTGGGGGCGGGAGGATTCTTTTTAGCTTTATAATCTTTTTTAAGGATGCCAGCAGCTGAGGCTTTGGAAATAGGACATCTAGAAAAAAGACCTGTTGAGCTCAAGGAAACCGCCCTGATCGTGTGGGAAGACAGCTGCTTCTTTATTGCTCGGGTTTCGGCGCTAGGACCTTGGCCAACCAGAGTTTGTGGTCAAGGGGACCCGTGTCCATCAGGGTGCCTTCTTGGGGAGGATGAGGCGGACCCCACTGGTGCTAACAGAGGACAAAGACTACCCGCCCTCTGCCCCCGGCCATGACCTTAACAAGCCAGGGCCAGATGCTCAGGGCTTGTTCCTTGCCATTCACCAACACGGGGCACCCCCAAAAGATTCTACACGTCACTGACAAAACCCAGAGTTGCCAGGCGGGTGAAGACCAGCGGGGAGACTGGGCGGGGGTCACTATAGTCTCAGCAGCTCATGGCTCACATGGATCTCTTCAACCGCAAAGCAATATCTGCGAGGGAGGCACCTCGGTGGCAGGCACCTCACATCCCACTGGATGGGGTCCTGGAGGCCCCCATCCCCCGCTGGACCCCTCCCAGGCTGGCCGCTCCTGCTCTCCTTGGCCTTTGTGGGCGAGAGGCAGCAGTTGGTGAGAAGCTACTGGAGAAGTTGATATAAACCATTATGATTATGCAGCCTGTAAATGCACAGGGTGTTTCTCCCTCTCCACCGTTGCCACGCCAAAGGAACACACCATCCACTTGGGTAAAACAACAACGGAAATCCACCCAGCCACGCTGCCTTTGGAGAAAGGCAGGCTGCACTCGGGAGCAGGCACGTTGCCCCAGGCCAGCCTTGTGGGGACTTTCAATACAGTTTGTCGGGTTAGGAAAGAACACACCAGAAAATGAACAATCCACGCCTGTAGCCACAGCACCTCATCATGCAACCAACCGCCCTTTGAGGTTAACCGCAGTGCTTACTAGGAAGAGATGTTCGAGTTTGTCCTAAAAACCCACCAGACGTTCAAAGGGACTCTTGAGAATATAAACAGGACCCCTGGGATTCTGGCTGCAACTGAGAAACCTGTCTCCTTCCGGATGATCTGAGGCTATCTTTATTTCCATTCTAAATCAGAAGCAGATGAAAGCCGTGATGGAAACAATAGCCTCGGGGCGCCCAGCAAGCAGGACACAGTCCCTCTAAAACACATGAAGTGCAAAGCCATCGCCACCCCGTTTCACCAAGCGCCGGCAGGACTGCCCGAGTCCGGCGGTCCTCCCGTCCCCACGGCTCTCGTAAAGAACAAAGGCTCTGCACACCAGCCCACAGCGTACCTCCAAAATGAACTTTCTTCTTGAACCTTGAATTCTCGGCCATCCTTTCTAACCTGGGTGTGACCATCTCACTGGGACCGCTGCTCCTCGGGGTCTCCGCGGAGACCGAGTCCGCGGGGCGGCCTCATCTACTACTGCCTGTTAATTCAACAGGAAAAAAAAAGTTGCAGCCCTCTGGGGGCAGAATTGAAGAAGAAAAGAAAAAAAACAAAAATCAGATGAAGAAGAAAGATGGCTCCGGGAATGTTTCATCCATGAGGAAGTTCACGAATTTGACTTCTGGGGACTGAGCATCCCAATCAGCTGAAAATTCGTTTCTTTGACACAAGTTGTAAGCCCCAGACTGGAGCCGCGTCCTTCCACTTCCCACTGTACCAGGGACTTTTTTTTTCCCCAGTGCTGGTTTCCATGGCAATGCATCAGTCACTAGTCTAAATAAGTACGGGTGAAGGACGCCTGAAAAACCAGTGCAATTACGCATGCCATTAGCAGGGAGAGGCAGTGATTCAACCCGGCTATTAGGACGGGCCGGAGGTGTCACTTAGAGGCGGCTGCTGTCCTCGTCCCCAGTAATTGCTTTATCATTTTGCAAGGCTTGGTGTTTCCTCGGTCTTGGCAGTTCATAGCCCTGCTTTCTGTGAAGGGGGCAGCCGGGCAGCCGGGCAGCCAAGCCCGTTTTGGCTACACAGATGCCCTGAGCCAATGCCGGAGGGAAGGAACTGCGCCTCGGTGGAGGTGGAGGGCATGTACTATGCCTTCTTCTGGGCAGTGGGTCCTTAGCTGGGCTTGGGACAACAAGAGGCAAGGAGGGATTTGGGGAAAAATCCACAGACATGCTGTCGATTCCATCTGCAGGGTCATGGCCAGCAGTCCACCTTGGATCAGGGTCAGGGCACAGGGCTGGGAGCTGAGCCTCCTTCCAAATACCTGCAGGGACTTCTCGGCTTTCAAACACCTCCCAATTGGTACGTCCTGTGAGAAGGGGAATGTCACAGCAGGGAAGGGAGGGAGTGCGCCTCCTTTTCTGATAGAGCTCATTCCGTTTTTGTTTTTGTTTTTGTTTTGAATTGCTGGCCTGAATGTCCATCATGGCCCGGGACAGAAGCCCTCACCTTCCTGAGCTGCAAGCTTTCAGTGGGTCAGCAAACAGATTGGAAGGGGTTGGGGATACTCCATGGATGTCTTTCATCCCCCTGGAGAGGCAGAGTGTGTGGCAAGGAGGCAGCCTGGACTGAATCCAGCTTTGCCGGTCACTGGCGCTATGAGCTTGGGCCTGTTTCCAGTTATCTTGATGTGTCAGCTGGGGAGAATCACGAATTATCCATAAGATGGAAATCGGGGTCATGAGAATACAATGAATTAAAGAAGGGTGCCCGGCACACAGTAGGCATGCAAGGAAGATCAGCTTCGTTCCCGTTCTTACATTCACTGCCGACGTGAAGAGCACGTCAGGTGCTGTCACCCGCACGCTCGCCGTGGCACGGTGAACGCTGCCTGGGCTTCCGGATAGTCTGCGGTGTAGCTCACTCCTTTGATTCCCATTAGCCCACCCATGTTGGAATAGACGCTTTGTAAAGGTTCAAAGATGAGAAGAGTGGACCTGGAGAAGGTTAGTGACTGGCTCAAAATCACACAGCCAGGTAAGGGTGGACTTGGGGCTGGAACCCAGTGCTGTGCCCACCCGCTATCCATGCCTGCTGCCCCAGCACTCCTGGGGACATGCGTGTCATGGTGCTGTGTGCGTGGGCACGCAGAGGGTTGCTGGGGATGAGGATGGAGCTGGGCTTCACTCTTATGGGTGGCCTGGCAGATGCGGAACCTAACCCTAACCCTGCCCGCACGCAGCACAGTAGAAGGGTGTGGAACCCCGACCCACGTGGGATCCTGGGTCCTGCAGCCTTTTCCTTCTGCCCGTGGTCTGATGTGATCTACGGGCAAATCGGAAGGTCATAAAAATAGCCCTGCCTGGCACACCAGGGGCCCAGGGGGCTGCCGCTGCTCGCTGGGATTTCAGTGGGAGGCAGAAGCTGCAGAGACAGGGGTAAAAATAGCAAGGGTTTCCACAACAGCCCTGCACTCCAGCATTTGACACGGCAGCACACGAGATCCTCCACTGCACTGGCATCTTAAAGGTTCCTGTCTTTGGAGACACCCTGTCTTGCCAGGAAAATGAGGTGCTCGTAGCTGCACACAGCAGAGGCTCCACCTTCCCGGAAGTCCTCAAATCCCCCACATCAGGCTGACTAGGAAGGCCAGAAGTGAGTGAGGGCTGAACTTCGAAGCAAAAGGGTTGGTCCCTTCCCAGTGGGTGAGCCCGGGCAGGTTCCTCAACCTCTCTGAGATTCAGCTTCTGCATCAGGAATAGGCAGGCAGACAAGAACAGTTCCTGCTGGAAGGCGGAGCCAGAACCATCGGACCGCTGGAACCAGCTCCAAGCAGGCACGGTCCACGTTGCCCCTGGACGCCGCTGCATCCCCAGGGCCTGGCACCCAGGAGATGCCCACAAACACCGACTACCTGCACACACGTACTTATAAACTGTAAAGTACTGTACAGAGTGCCATGGTCATTTCTGATGTAGGGGTCATCACCTCGTCTAACTGAGTTATCACAAAATGGATATGACCCAGGGACACCTCCAGAGGCTACAGAGAATGACCCAGGGTCTGGTGTCCACAACCCCTGCGTGTCAATCTACTCACTGATGCCATGGTGATGAGACTGAAGGAATGTCCTTGGCACTCTTGGCCCTGTGACTCCTTCACTGGCGAAAAAGTGGGGATGGAGAAAGCGCCAGCTCCTGGAGGGCTGCGGGGGGAACCCACGAGGGTGTGTGGAAAGTGTCTCAGTTGAAATCTGCTCATCCATCACACCCCCATGGCAGGCAGGCCCTAAGAGGTCCCGGGAGGGAGGATTGGAGATAGGGAAGAGTTGTTTACGCTGCTCTTGGCCCAACACCAGTCTCTAATTACCCAGAAACATGCAGGAATGACAGGCGGGACTCACAGCTGTGTGTTCTTGAGGTATACATGTGCTGACACACATGAACACACACGTGAACATATGCGCACACATTCATGTAGCACACCTGCACACACAATGCACACGTGTGCATACACATGTAAACACATGCTCACATGCATGCACACAAACATCTTCACACACGTACATGTATGCATGCCCATGTATGCACACATACATATCTGTACACACATGGTGGGGAGGAACAGAGGAGAGATTGGGAATTGGGAATTCTTTTCTTTGGAAAAATGATCTCAAAGCTTTCCCTTCCTTCTTGAATCCAAAGGAGTCCAGTCCTCATTCCCCCAGTGACCTGAGCCTGGGCTTCCATGTGCCGGGCAGGCCTGAGGTGAGACTCCTGACTGACTGGCAGCCTGGGCATCTTCTCTCTGTGCCCCTCTCTTTCCTCCAGTTAACATCTGGACATCTCTCCACTGATGTCTAGGGAGACAAGGGTCTCCCTGGCACGCTCTGCTGCTCCTTCCTGGAAGGGGCAAGCAGCTCTTGAGTTTCATTTCACACGCATCACACCTAGTGGGGCTGTGAGGGTATCCCTCAGTGACTGCAGCCGCTCTCCGGCACACGCTCTGAGGCTTCCTCCCCAGTGTCTCACATGGACATGCCTCAAGGTCGGTTCTCAATGAACTCTTGCTTATTTGGATTTAATACACGAGTCAGGGTTAAATGCAGGAGTTAGAGACGCCAACATCTCGGGGCAGGCTGTGTGTAAAGAAGCTGGTGTACCACCACAGGGAACTGCGAGGACTGGGTCCCACTGAATCTTGGAGGTGTGTACACCCCACTGTTGGGGAAGGCCTGTTCTTTCTGAGGGCAGCTGTGGGTGGGGCTGGGCTCAGGGCACCACTCTGTGAGCAGCATTCTCACTGAGGCAGTTCTGCCCCCGGCGTGTGGTCTGGAGGTTCGTGGGCCAGCTATCGCTGTCCCAGTGCTGGGGAGGTACCACTGGCATGCCACGGGCAGAGCTGGGATGTGGGACAGTCAGCAGCCAGTTACCCTGCATGCAGGACTTCCAAAGGTCCCACCCAACCCTAGACAGGTGCAGCGTCTTTTTCTAACCATCCGAGCTCAGATCCTAAATTCTTTTCACAAGAAGCACAGAGTGTTTTGGGCACGGCTTGAATACACACAATTCTTCAGGAATGCCAGTGACTTCAACATCAAGGGAAGAATGTCCTTTGTTTAGTTGGGGCTTGGAAAGAACTGCTCACCAATTCCCCAAATGATGCCACTAGCGGCAGGGCCTCTCAAGGTGTGAGTGCACTTCGTGTGGCACTCCAGGTGACTGCAGGATCATCCATCCCATCCTTTGTTTTCCAGTCCAGCGGCACCCAAGTGCATGCATCTGGAAATCATCTTCCTGCTCTGTCATGCCATCCTTTCCTCTGTCCTCGCTGTCACTGCTGGGATGTGTGCTGTCTCTTGGTACTCAGCCCCATTCCTGCCCTTCTGTGCTCTCAGGGGCTAAGTATGCACACTGCATTTCCCACTCTCTTGCCAGGGCAACAGTCAGGCTCTGCTGATGGGAGGCATTTGTGCAAAGCTGGCCTTAGTGACTGGCATAGGTGGCCACTGAGGAACATCAATAGGATGCTCCTCACACTCTCAGCAATACCTCTTGGTTCTTTTTACTCCTGTAACCCTAATGGACATGACGGTTTCCTGCAGTGACCAATCTCTGGGTGACATCACCTATCCCTTTCTGCTCCTCTAGCCTCTCAATTACTTTTGAAAACAATTTCCTGTATTAAATCCCCTCTGTTTGAAACACCTACATAGGCATTTGTTTTCTCTGACTGTGCATGGATTCATAAAAGGTATTATCTTAATTTTTTTGAAATTAGGTATATTGTTAATTTTATTCTGTAAGAATTTCATTTAAAGATAATAAGGGGAATCCTTGCATATCATTGTTTGAAAAAATAGGTGCAATATGTCTATTAGAGGTGAGAATCACTGGGCAAAAATGAGAGATAATTTCTTAAAGGGTTGAGGATGCTGGAGCTGGGAATAAAGGTCAAAACCACTACCTCCTAATATAGTGTACTTCGAAGGCTGCTGGTGGCTTAACCTGGAGACTTATTAAAATAATCTCTTTTTTTTTTTTTTTTTTTGAGACGGAGTCTCACTCTGTCGCCCAGGCTAGAGTGCAGTGGCTGGATCTCAGCTCACTGCAAGCTCCGCCTCCTGGGTTTACGCCATTCTCTTGCCTCAGCCTCCCGAGTAGCTGGGACTACAGGCGCCCGCCACCTCGCCCGGCTAGTTTTTTTTGTATTTTTCAGTAGAGACGGGGTTTCACCGTGTTAGCCAGGATGGTCTCGATCTCCTGACCTCGTGATCCACCCGTCTCGGCCTCCCAAAGTGCTAGGATTACAGGCTTGAGCCACCGCGCCCGGGCCAAAATAATCTCTTAGCCTAAAAGCAGGACTTATTACTTACAAGAAGTGGCAGGAGAATAATGTGCTCAGAAAGATTCTAAGCCTCCTGAAAAAGAGGTTTGAAATAACCAAAAGCTTTCAAAAGAAACCTACTTTGTTAGATAAAAATCTCACTGTTAATAATGAATAAGCCTCAGTTTTAACTTTTCTGCCTGGTCCCTCATCTCCTTACCTTTATGGGACTTTTTACAAAGCACTGTCAGACCCCATGTGGGGCTAGAAATATCCTCATGGTCCTTGTGGTAGACAAACTGATAAGGTGGCCCTGGATTCTACCTTCTGGTCTTCAGGCCCTGATGTGATTCTCTCCCACTGAATATGGGTTGGGTCTCAGACTTGCTTCTTCCAAGTAGAATACAGCAAAGGGGACAAGATATATGTGACTTCATGCACATGATTATATGGTTATATGATTATATTAGATGGTAGCAATTTTCTTGCTGGAGGGTCTCTCTCCTCTTTCTCTCTCAATGGCCTGGTGAAGCAAGCAGCTGCCTTGGGGAACCCCACCTGGCAAGGATACACAGGTGGCCTCTGGTTGCTAAGAGCAGTCTCCAGCCCCTAGCAATGAAGCCCTTCCTCATAAAAATGCAAGGAACTAAATTCTGCCAACAATCTGTGAGAACTTGGAAGTGGATCCTTCCCCAATCAGCCTCCAGATGAGAATGCAGCCCAACCAACAGGCTGAGTGAAGCCTTGCAGAAGACCCAGCTAAAGCATGCCTCTCTCCTAACCCAAAGACACCATGAGAGAGTAAATGCATGTTGTTGGAGCCACTGATTTTATGGTAATATTGTCATGCAGTAATAGGTGACTAATCAAGTCCCACACTGTTTAGACTTCTGAGCCATGCTATATAGCCTTACTTTATAGTAACACTATAAAATACTCTATGGGTGAAACGGTCTCTCCTAGACCCAAGGAAGAGGATGTAGAGAGGCAATGTGGGAGAAGCAAACTGAAGAAAGAAACAAGAGCAGGTGTCCTCAAATAGTAACGAAGCATCTCCAAGGAGCCAGCATTCTCCTAGGTGCTCTTCTGAGTACTCTAGGGACAGAAACTAGAGCATGTTCCTTTTCACAGCTCAAGACCTTGCCAAATCAACCAAAAAAAAAAACAAAAAAACAAACAAAAAAAAAGAAGTCCCGCATCAAACCCTGACTCCTCAAGAGGTGTTCTAGAAACCCCAAAGTTCATTTTTTCTTTTTTTTTTTT
Source organism: Theropithecus gelada (assembly GCF_003255815.1). Taxonomy (NCBI): domain Eukaryota; kingdom Metazoa; phylum Chordata; class Mammalia; order Primates; family Cercopithecidae; genus Theropithecus; species Theropithecus gelada. Next base: position 4,252,226 of record NC_037682.1, on the reverse strand, counting down.
TGAGATGGAGTCTCACTCTGTTGCCCAGGCTGGAGTGCAGTGCCATGATCTCGGTTCAATGCAACCTCCACCTCGTGGGTTCCAGCAATTCTCCTACCTCAGCCTCCCAAGTAGCTGGGATTACAGATGCACACCACCACTCCCGGCTAATTTTTGTATTTTTAGTAGAAACAGGGTTTCACCATGTTGGCCAGGCTGGTCTTGAACTCCTGACCCCAAATGATCCACCTGCGTCAGCCTCCTGAAGTGCTGGGATTACAAGCATGAGCCACCGTGCCTGGCTCAAAGTTCACTCTTACACTTTGCTCAGTTAAGGAAGAACCATCTGTGAAGCAGGTTTTGTTGTGGTGGTGGTGGGGTGTGTGTATGCACGTGCCTGTGGCCATAAGTGTAAAAATGTCTCCAAGAACTATTGCTGTCAGAGGACTCTGTGTCACTGAGCATCCTGCTGAGAGCACTGCTAGCTCTTCTGGGTCTTTTCTGAGTCATCCTCTCCTCCTTTGATCTCATCAAGCATGGTGCCCTTTTGGAAATATCAGACAGCATCCGATTCAGAGGATGCAAGAGGTCCAGAATTCCCGAGTTAGGAATTCCCGAGACTTAGAAGCATTGTGGTGACCAGATGACTGCCACCAACCACGTCCTGTGGAGAGCTGTGTCGGCACCTGCGGCCAGGCTGTCTGGGCAGCCCTGTGTCCAAACACCAGCTCAGAGGTAGCAGGAAGATGCTAACTCTGCATTCCGGAAATGTCACCTGCTCAGTGTCTGGAAATGGAAACCTCTCTCAAGATCTAACGGGGTGAACAGGTAGCAGTCTCTAGTCAGAAGCAGCAACTTGCAGCTGATGCCCATACACCCTACAGGGGAGGAGACATTTGAGATGGGTGAGATAAGGAAAGTCCTCAAGGTAGTTAAAACCAGTCCCAACCAAATGTCGGTCTAAAAGGAAGCAAACCAACATTTGCTAAATGCATACTATGTGCCATAAGCTTTCATAGGTAAGAAAAGATTTTTTAAAGTATGTTTTTAAAAAAGAGTATTTCCAAAGCTTGATTCTTTGGGGGAAAATACTTCAGCTAAGGCCATTATAAGACTATCGTTAGCCTAAATAACATGGGCAAAAATAAGCACCGTACAGTATACCAAAGGGAGGGATGTTTTTCTACTGTGTGGAATTTTAGTGAGTAAATGTTTCCCTACAATATTCATAAATGCCACTAACGCCCCAAAGCAGCAACATTTAACTTATTTGCAGCTGGTTCTGTGTCATATTTAAAATGAATCATTTTTCAACATTTGCGGACTCTTAAAAGCTGAGTGTGGTAGGAGGAATTTCTCTGGGTATTGGGACAGGAAGGCACATGGCGCTGAGGGCTTGCCAGGGTGCGGTGGCCTAGACCCACTCCTCCCAAAGGGCCTGGGGCCTCTGAGAGCTGCATGTCAGCTGCAATTGCTGGCTGGAGCCCTAGGCTAATGAGGTCAGAGCAAGGGTCTGGTGCCCAAAGAGGCTCACTATGGACCGAATCACTTCGACCAGTGGGCGTTGTTCAGACAAACCTCACCCCAACACTGCACAATCCCAAGAGGATGCAAGGAGAAAAGATGCATCCATATCAACACAGAAACATGGCTATTCACAGAAACACTGAGAATGTCATTTATCAAAGGCCTACTTCTTATCAGCACATTGTCAGTATTCTACATATTTTATTCCCTGTCTTCATGGATGGCCCAGTAGGCATCTGCAGACAACTGAAAGATGGCGCACAATGAATGAAAAGATGTGTACAGAAGCATGGGGGGAAGAATGGCCACCTTCTAAGCTGCATCATCTCCGTTCCTCACAAGCACCTAGACAAAGCAAGGCAGACGTGTTGTTCTAACTGGTTTGCTTGACAGTCCATAAAAGCATGTCCAAGTGGCTGGATGCCCAGGAGGGTGTGTATGAACTTACACACAAGTGGCTGGATGCCCAGGAGGGTGTGTATGAACTTACACACACAAGCAGTGGAGGGACAGAGCTCAACTCAAAGCCCCCGCTTTCTGCTCCATGTAAGCTCCTTCATGCTCAGCTGAGTCTCTCAGAGCTGTACCTGGTAAGTGCATTGAGGGCTTTTACACCTCCTTCCCCACTTTAGGGATGGGTGCCTCTTTTTCAGTGAAATCTTACCCAGAACCTAACACAAAAGCAGTGAGGGCAGAGGCCCTGCCCCTCACCTCCCACCAGCATCTTGGAGGGACCTGAGCTCCCTCGGGGCTGGGTTTGGAAGCTGGGGATAAAGATCTCTTGCCTGTCTGTACCAAAAGCAGGGAGTGCAGAGGTCTGGCCACTAAAAGGGGAGCCAGAAACCTCTGGTCAAGATGCACTTTGTCAATTCACCAATGCCTTACGGAGCTCATGTGCCAGACTCTGGTCAGGAGGCTAGAGCTGTGGGGTCTTTGCCCTGGAGCTGTTCTGAGTCTGGTGTGGGTGGGTGGGGTGGGCAGATAAATTAGACCCCCTTGGGATCAGGGCTGGAACAGAGGTGGACAAAGCTGGTGGAAGCCAAAAGGCAGTGGAAAGTGTCTCTGTCTGTGGAGATCAAAGATTTTCAGAGAGGGAGAAATTACGCTCACTTGGGAAGGCAGATGGGGGTTGGCTGTGGTAGACAGCAGTAAGACCTAAAATTATTCCCCTCCCTGAACCTACATGCATATGCAGTATGACTTTGCAGCTCCGCTTATCAAGAGACAAAGTCTATCTGCCCAGACCTTAAACTTGGTCTGGTCCTATGATACTGGCCAATAGTATGTGGTGCAAGTGACCCCATGCCAGTTCTGAGACTAGACTCCAAAAAGCCTCATGTGCTTCTGCTCACTCTTGGAAGGCTGTACAGGTGCCATGTCATTAAGCCTGGGCTAGCCCACTAGAGGATGAGACTCAGATGCCCTGGTCATTCCTGCCAACTTGCTGAGAGTTCACCAACTGCCACTACAGACACAAGTGGAAGTCTACCTGGGAACAGAAGAACCTCCCTGCAGAACCCGCCCTAATTTGACTTATGGAATCATGAGATAAATGGTGGTTGTTTTAAGCCACATAAGTTTTAGAATAATTTGTTACACAGCAACTGCTGACTAATATATTATGACTCTGGGCAAGCTACTTGATAACTTAGCAACAGTTTTACCATCTACAAAATGGAGATGACAAATTTTGCTTCTGGCATGGAGCAGTTATAAGAGTCACATGGGGAACTATATAAAAATGCATTGCAAAGTGCAAGGTAGCTGGGGTGGAAGTATTACTATTAGAAGAATAGCCTGGAAGACAAAATGTGGGAGGCTGGCCAACACTTCACATGTGAACTGCTACATTCAGGATCTTTCTCCAGAGAACAGCAGAGTTCCCTGAGGGGTTCCTTCAGGGATGCTGAGTCTCCACTGACTCCTGTGTGGTTTCCAGGGCTTTCTGGAAATGAAGGTGGTAGGTAATTTGCTTCCTGATACAAGAGGCACCATGGTAGAACAGGGGTATCCTAGGAGCTGGCATCCCAGGCAAGGTGTTGGTAGTCTGGCCCTATTGCTTTGTAGTTTATGCTCTAGGCTAAGACTGTTCCTCTTGCTACACCTATTTGTGGGTAAATGGATGCTGCCACCCCTGCTCTGCATTCCACATGGGGCAGGCATAAAGTAAAAATGAGGTGACCCATGTCAAAAATTGGTACCACCCTGGGTTAAGACTCAGGATAAATGACCTCCCAAGGTCCCAGGTTGGGGGTCCCAGTCCTACCCACAAGCATTCAGATGGTGTTATCAGCAACACACCCTCTGCTCCCCCAAGACACTGGATGGAGGCCGTGGGCTGTCCTCAGTTTCTGTGCACAAACATTTACATCAACAAAAGAAAACTTCCAGAGCAGTAAGTAATTTTCCTCAAGGGACAAAGGAGGTGAGAGGTGTTCTGATGAGTTTTGTTGGCTGACATTTTTCAGAAGTTATTTACGGGGCTCAGCGAAGGCATTTATTGTGTTTAGTGTTCTATGCTATAAATGCTTTGGAAAAGGAGAGTAAATGAATATGCAAGCACCCAGTGTCAGGGCAAGAACAGGCAGGTGTACACGGAGCCTACAGCTTCCCTGGTGGTTCCCTGTTGACTATCACCATAGAGACCGAGTCATGGGGTTAAACCGACTCCCAGAGGGCAGCGCTTGGTTAGGAACACAGGGAAATGTACTCCCCGCTTGGAATTCACAAATGAGAGTGTCCCACGCTTCCCCAGATGCAGATGGGTCCTTGCGGGATCCAAAGAGGATCCCTCTGGGATAAGTGAGAAGGGACAGAGAAGGGTCTGCAGCCAGAGGCCGGATCCGAGGCACCGCGACTTGGGAGCGGTCACACTCAGTTCATTTGGTAGAAGGCGGCCTCCTTACTGCCAATTAACTCAAGACAGCCTGGCAGCTGGACTGGTTCATCACGCAGACTCAGGAAGCGTCCTGAGCGGAAGCAAAGTCATCCCAGGACTTCAAGGAGCCCCAGACGAAAGCCACGCTCCAGGGCTTCTGAGTGGAACGGGGCTGGGCTCGTTGAGCCCGATAGACAGAGATAATGAGTTTTCACCCAAACAACACATCTGCCTGGAAACAAACAAGGCACAAACAAATGTGCACGCCCAAAACACTGACCATGGGTGGTCTTTCTTTCACCCAAGGTGCTGTTTGAATTACTGTGTTACCCCCAATTCAGGCTTCCTTTAAAGAAAAACAAAAAACCAGTTCCAAACATTTTCAGTGACACTCACACCTTCTCCTAAGCGTGCCCTCTGATCACAGGAGTCCTGCGGCTAAACATATTCATAAGGGGTTCGGGAAAATGATCCTCCCAGTGGGAGATGGTGCAGCACGGGCTGACTGGTGTTGGCACCTAAGAAGGCATGAAGGGCTGGGTGCGGTGGCTCAAACCTGTAATTCCAGCACTTTGGGAGGCTGAGGGGGGCGGATCACCTGAGGTCAGGAGTTCGAGACCAGCCTGGCCAACATGGCAAAACCCTGGGTCTCTACAAAAAGTACAAAATTAGCCGGGTGTGGTGGCAGTTGCCTGTAATCCCAGCTACTCGGCAGGCTGAGGCAGGAGAATCGCTTGGACCCGGGAGGCGGAGGTTGCAGTGAGCCGAGATCGTGCCATTGCACTCCAGCCTAATGACAGAGCAAGACTTCGTCTCAAAAAAAATTTAAAAAAAAGAAAGAAGAAAGGAAGAAAGAAAGAAGGAAGGAAGGAAGGAAGGAAGGAAGGAAGGAAGGATGGACGGACTGACACACGTGGCAACACAGATGCGTCTCAGGAACTTGCTGCTCAGTGAACAAAGGCAGACACCAAGGGCTCCATCTACACAACATGTTCAGATACACATGTCCATAGAGGCCAGAAACAGACTGGTGGGCTCCAGGGACTGGGGGCTGGGGGAAATAGGGAGGGAGTGACTGCTTCATGGGCATGGGGCTTCCTTTTAGGATCTAAAAGCGTTCTGGAGCGAGAGAGGAGGCGGTTGTACACACCTGTGAATGTACTTACACCACTGCACTGTGTATTTTAAAAATGGGGATAGTTCTGGTGTTTGAGAATGATATCTCAACAAAGTGTTTATATATATATATATATATAAAAGCAGACAGGTGCCCGAGCCAGGTGGTCTAAGTCCCACACCTGCTCCACCACCTACGGCTTCATGATGTGGGGCAAGCAAAAGTGCATCTCCCTGCCTCAGTTTTCTCCTTTGCCATGATACCTACCACAGCAGATGTGTAGGGCTTGGATGTGTCAACGCACGTGAAGCTCTTAGAACGGCCTTGGAGAGGAGGAAGTGGGACCTGTGTGCCGGCTGCTATTAAGTGTTTTAATCTTATCGTCGATGCTATTTGCAGCATGAGGCCCCAGGAGCTGGGGCAGGTGAATCTCCCTGCATGGAGTTCCCCGAGCTCTTTGAAGCAGGATGTGTACGTTGGTTCAACAAACACCTAGATTGTGAGTTCCTGGCCTGTCAGTTCCTTGCCTTCTCTACTCCTGCCCTTGCAGGCCCTGAGACTTCAGTCTCAACCTACCCACTCACGCCCAACTGTCCCCATGATCTCATCACAAAAAGATGCCCAGGACTCACCCCCGAAGCCCATCCCTGTAAGGCTGTGCACACGCCTAACTGGACCGCATCTCACCTGACTATCCCAGACTCAACCCCAATGTACACCCCTGTAATGCTGTGTGTGCCCCTAACTGGACCGCATCTCCCAGCCCTTCCAGCACTGTCCTCAGAGCTGCCTGGCGAGCTAATGTCTCCTCACATCCATTCCTACCCTATCTGCCTGGTCCCTGCAGATGAGCAGCTGGGCTCCTGGCCAGGCCAGCTTCTCCTCCTCTCCCTGCTGAAGGATAAGGCTGCTGCAGCAGGGCCAGCAACTTCCAAATCATCCAAGACATATTCTCTGGACGCCACGCCTTCATTTCAGCAACTCTCCTTCCCAAAGTGGCCTCTGCTTACCACTATGCCTGGGTCCTCTCCTCTCCCTTTTTTTTTTTTTTGGTAATTGAGGTGAAATTTACAAAACGGAACACTAATCATTAAAAAAAGTACAATTTAGTGGCAGTTAACACATTCACAGTGCTGTGCAACCAGCACTTCTATCTAGTTCCAGAACATTTAAATCACCCAAAAAGGAAATCTCGTACCCACGAAGCAGCCACTCCATGTTATGGACTAAACTGTGTGCCCGCAACACACACATGTTGAAGCCCCAGTGCCCAATTTGACTGTATTTGGAGATGGGGCAGTTAAGGATAACTAAGGTTAAATGAGGTTGTAAAGGTGGGGCCCTGATCCTTAGGACTAGAGTCCTTATAGGAAGAGAAAGAAACACTTGTGCACCGTCTTGCTCTCAGCACACACAGAGAAAGGCTATGTGGGGACACAGTAAGAAGGCGGCCGTCTGCAAGCCAAGGAGCGAGGCCTCACTGGGAACTGAATTTGACGGCACCTTGGCCTCTGACTTCCAGCCTCCAGAACAGTGAAAAAGTAAGTATCTGTTGTTTAAGCAACAGTCTGTGGCATTTTGTTATGAAAGTCCAGGCTGACTGACATACTCCCCACTCCTTCTCCCCCATCTCCTGGCAACCACTCATCTACTTTCTGTTTCTACAGATTTGCTAATTCTGGGCATTTCACAGAAATGGAATCACACAGTACACAATGTGTGGCCTTTTGTGTCTGGCTTCTTTTACTCAGCATCCTGTTTCCCACACTCACGCGTGCTGTGTCAGTCCCTCATTCCTTTTAAGGACTGAATAATATTCCATTCTCTGGACAGACCATAGTCTGTCCATCCATCCACCTGCTGGTGGGCATCTGGGCTGCTTCTGCTTTCTGGCTATTGTGGATAGTGCTGCTGTGAACATCTATGCACAGGGACTTGTCTGGACATCTGTTTTTAATTCTCTGGGGCTCTCTTCTTTCTTGAGTCCTCAAAACCAGATTCACGCCAGCTACCAGTAAGGTGCCTGTGGCCTCCACACTGCAAGGTGGAACGGCTGATGAGCAGCCCTCATCTCAGCTGACACAGCCACCTCCTCGTCCTGCACATGCTCTGCCAGACTGGGGCACGGCCAGGCTCTCCAGATGTCCCCTTCCTCACTTGTTGGATGCCCCCGGCCACTCCTGTGGCCTCCTCCTCAGCTCCCCATCCTCTGAGCACAGTTCTCTGGGTCTTCCTCTCAGGCCATACGCACCCCCAGGGTGACCTGATCAAGCCTTGGCTTCAGACGCCATCAGACTCCTGTGGCCCCAGACTCACCCTCCAGCCCAACCCATGCAGGCTCCACCCTGACACCCTATGGGCTGCTCAAATGTAACTCGCCCAACATCACACGTAACGTCACCCCATCTCTGCCCTGGCGCCTCATCCAGTTGCTGGGGCTGCAAGCCTCGCCTCTGCTCTCACCCTCCACAGCCAACGAGACAGCAAGTGCCTGCAGGTCACAGCCAACTCCGGACCCTTCTTGCTGCCCATTCACAAACTCTGCTCTGGCCTGAGCCACCTTCCCCTCTCTCCTGGGCCCTGTGCCTGGCTCTGGACCAGTCTCCCCACTTCTCTACTGCTCCATCCCTTCTCCACCTGGCCCCAAAGCCATCCTTAGAAAGCCGAACCCATCACATCTCTAGGCTGCTCAGACCCTTGCACGGCCCAGGATTTTTTTCTGCGTCCCCCAGGCCTCACTGAGCTGGGCTCAGCCTACCCGACCACACCTCCCGGACCCAACCCTCCCTAGAAGCTACAGCCGCGCTGCCCTTCTTGCTGTTCCCCAAGCGCAAGTCCATTCCCGCCATGGGGACTTTGCACCTGCTGTTCCTGATGCCTGCAGTGCCCCAGCCCATGCCCATGTGGCCCATGCCCTTGCTTTTGTCCGGTCTCTGCTGACACAGCCCACCTCTAGGTGGCCATCTCTGTCCTGCCTAGGAAGCCTGCCGTCCCCTCTCTAGCACTCCCCAGCCCCGCAGCTGTTTCACACCCACAGCAGCTGCCATTTCCCTGCAGGGGACAGGCCTGCCGGCTCTGTGAGGGCAGGGACTCTCTGTTTTGCTCCCTGCTGTAACCCCGGCTCTGGAAATGGTGTCTGGCACACACAGCCCGCGCGAATAGCGCTCTGCGGAATGAATGGAATGAATGAATTCTGAGCGTCTCCTGCAAGTCAGATGCTGCCGATGGAGTGATGACTAAGCAATGGTGAGGGCACAGGCTGGTGGGGGAGACAGACGCGGAGCAGATCGTCTCAACTGAGTGGGATCATCCGCGATAGAAAGAGGTGTCACATGCTACCGGAGCCACTGAGAGTGCCGGGAGTGTGAAGGGCTTCGCTGGAAGTGTGGAGAGGAGGGACTGTCACAGCTGGGTTTTGCAGGATGAGTAGGAGTTGGGTAGAGAGACACGTGAGGGAAGGCCATCCCAGGAAGGAGGAAGAACATAAGTAAAGGCCCAGAGGTGTGAAAAAGCTGAGTATGCTTACACAGAAGGAAGGAGTTGGTTCTTATTAACAATTTATGTGTGATACAGAATGTGTCATTCAATGCACAGTGGTGAGTACAGTGATCATCGCCATTTTAGGATCTTGAAGAAGAATTTGAGAGGCTCCATCCTTTTCTGGAGGCTTCACAGCTATGGGTGACTGAGCTGAGATTGGAACCCAGGGCTGCTGCCTGCTTTTGTCAATGAAGTTTTATTGGCACACTGCCACTCCATTCATGGGAGTACTGTCTGTGGCTGCTCCCTGCTACAAAGGCAGAGCTGAGGGGCTGCCACAGGGAGCATGTGGCTGCAAAGGCTAAAATATTTACTCTCTGGCCTTTACGGATAAAGTCTGTGGACCCCTGGCCTAGGGCATGGAGAGGGGGGTGGCAGGTAAGTTAGGGTGGGCCGTGCCCCACTAGGAGAGGGACCAGGGAAGGAGGGCCTGGCAGGTCTGGGCAAGAGGGAGGCCCAGGAAGAGGGACAGGCTTAGCTCCCATGAGGTGTCTGTGCAGGCGCAGGGAATGGTGAGGACAGGGACTCAGAGCCGCCAAGGCGGGGAGGGCGACCTCCAAGCACTTGCTACCCCTGAGTGCCTTTGCTAGGCCCAGCTCGTGCCTGGCCAAGGTGGGACCCAGAGACAAAGCGAAGCCGTTGGTCTGTGTACTTGCTCACATACTCGCACACTCACGGAAGACAGGGGAGGGTGTGCAGTGACTGGGGAGACAGGAGTCGTCTCCAGGGGCTGGGACGTCCCTGGCAGCAGGGAGGGGGAAGGAGGCACCCTCTGAACCACACGTCTGGGAGGAGCAGGCAGAGTATGCAGAGCAGAGCCTGCGGGAGGGACTGCCGGGCAGCAGGTGCAGCAGGGGCAAGGGCGTGGAGGCCCCTCCAGGGCACCGTGATGGGGGAACTGGCTATGTGAGGAGATGTTTTAACTGGGTTGAGAATGTTTTGCCTGATGCTTCTGAGCAGGGATCGAACAGGCAGAATAGTTAAAATCTGAGGGAGGTCGGGCGAAGGTGTGTGAAGGTCACTTTAAAGGTGAGGCGCATTTCATGACGAGCGTAAGGGTGCCAGTGGGCTGCCTGGGGCTCTCATGCCCACTCCACATGCCCAATGCTGCCAGCTCAGGGTGCCTGTGGTTGGGCTGGCAAAATTCAGCCGGGCCTCACCAACCATAGGCAGAGTCCAGGAGCCCAGCAGACACAGAGCCCTCCTGCTGTGTGCTTCAAAGGATCCAGTGGGCGAGGACCAAGGGGCGGGGTGGGGAGGACACAGGCCGAGCCAGGGCCCCCAGGCCGACACCAACTCTCCTCCCAGCCAGAGGTTGCCCTGGCCCAGGCTTTCAGCAGGGGCCCCATGGCCTATGCCCTGGAGGCCAAGGGGTGTCCTCGAGACCAACAGGTGCTGAGTGGTGGCCTGGGGACCAGCCAGTGTTACATGGCCATGGAGATGGTTGCTGGCCCCCAGGGCCTTCCCAGCGACCACCTGAGTGATGAGGACCCTTGGGGACAGCCCTCCTGCCACCGCCTTCCCCTAGGCTTGAGAAGGAAAGAGAAATTCTGACAAGAACAGAGTACAAGGCCCATGAGGCTGGGAATGGCAGCATATTTTAAGCGGCACAGGGGGGGATTCTGGGTTGCCCTGGAGACGAGCGGGCCCAGGCCTCAGCGGCTATATAGCACAACCGTGCTCTGTGAGAGGCCAGCCCTGTGTCTGGGCTCAGGGGCGAAGGGGACCCCTCCATTGCGGGGTCAGTGTGGGAAGGTGGGCGAGGCCGTGGCTGCCCCCAGGGTGGGGAGGTTTTCGGGACTCTGCCCGATCAGTCAGGGAACCCACTGCCCTGTGTTCGAGGTACTATCTTCCCTGAGAGGGGCAGTGGGGACTGAGGACAGAGACACACCTTTTGAGTCTTCTGCAAGTGTCCCAGGCAGAGCTGGGCAACCAGGCAGGGTCTTGGGAAGGCCCGGTTTCCCAGGAGATCCTTCCTCGGGGACGAGGGATGTGCAGGGAACTCCAGAGAGGAAGCCACACCTGTGGAGGCTTCCTGGGGTCCCACAGGCCAGCCTCACCCAGCATGATAGAAAATGTGCAGAGGGCTGGGCGAGGTGGCTCACGCCTGTAATCCCAGCACTTTGGGAGGCTGGGGCGGGCGGATCATGAGGTCAGGAGTTTGAGGCCAGCCTGGCTAACATGGTGAAAACCCATCTCTACTAAAGATACAAGAAATTAGCAGGGCATGGTGGCAGACACCTGTAATCCCAGCTACTTGGGAGGCTGAGGCAGGAGAATCGCTTGAGTCTAGGAGGTGGAGGTTGCAGTGAGCCGACACTGCACCATTGCACTCCAGCCTGGGCGACAGGATGAGACTCTGTCTCAAAACAAAACAAAACAAACAAACAAAAAAAAACCGTGCAGAGGGAGGGAACGGGGGAGGCCGAGTACTCCTTTCCCCAGTGCTCACTGGCCCCCAGGTCCGCCTCCCCAGAGCACCATGTGCTGGCCTAACTTAGGTTCTCGGAGCTTTCTCTTCAGTGAGTCCACCCTTCAGGCAGGTGACTGCATGGTCACGCTCTCCAAATCTCACAGCCATCACCATCCTAGTTGCTCACCTCCACAAGCTCCATTCACCTCCCTTGCCCTGGGCACACACTTCTTATGATGTGACCTCAGATCCTGCCACTTGCCATGTTTTCCTGACCCAGGCCATCGCCTTCCTCCACAGCCACTGGAGCAGCCAAGGATGTGCAAACTAGACCCAAGCCTGACCCAGGTCTGAGGCTCCGGGGACAAGGACCCAGCCAAGCCCAGCGGCAGAGGAGCCAGTCAAGGTCCCTGGTTGGGCTCTGAAACCACACACACCTATGTTCACATTCAGGCCCTGCATGGCCTGCTGGTGGCCAGTGGCTCGTTTCAGAGCTCACTCACTCATTCAGCAAACAGTTACAGCATGCCCCTCTCTAGTTGTGAGGATGTAACTGCAGGCAGGGTGAGTGCTGGTCCCCAAAAGATGTGACTGTACCCTAGCCCCCAAAACCCACGAGTGTGACGTGATTAGGAAAACAGCTCCTTGTAGGGGTGATTGAGTTAAGGATCTTGGGATGAGGAGATCATCCTGGATTTCCCAGGGGGGCCTTAAATCCAATGGTAAGTGCTCTTCTGAGAGACAGAAGAGAAGACGCAGACACAGAGAAGGCCATGAGAGGACAGGGGCAGAGACGGGGCAATACAGCCACAGCCAATGAACGCCGGGAGCCACCAGGAGGTGGACGAGGCAGGAAGGACCCTCCCCTAGCAACTGTGGAGGGAGCACAGCCCTGCTGCCACCACGATACTGGACTACTGGACTTCTGGACTTCTGAACTGAGACAATCCGTTTCTGCTGTTCTGAGCCACCCAGTGTGTGGTCCTCAGGAGAGTCACACAGCTTCATTCCATGGCGGCTCCCCACCACGTACCCCAACACAACCCCCACCCCACCCTCACACCCTTCAGATCCCAGGGACGAAGCAAAGGACAGCACCATCTCCCTGGGGGCGATGCGGCTTCTCCAGAACCACACGGTTTGCCAAGATGTGGTCAGGGCGAGGGACTGAATGTGAAATGGGAATGGAATTCAGCCTCTTCCTTGCGAGAACCTGGGGGTTCTGAAACGTGGCCTCCAGAATCCCAGTTTCTGTGTGAATTTCTTGTACCATGTGTGTTCCCAGGGGCCTGGGGAACCTGTCCCTACCCTCCTTCACCTGGAGCCAAAGCGGGGACAAAACCCTTTCTGAGCCAAAGTCCTGAGCCGAGGGCTACACCCCTCGAGACTCCTGGGACTGCCAGCCCTGCCCGGCCACTCTGGTGTAGTCGGGTCCCTCAGGGGTTGGAGACCGGCTTCTGGGTGCAGCTGCCTTCACTATTATTTCCCAGCCACGTGGCGCATCCTCCCGTTTCAATGTTAAAATAGAAACAAGTTCAAGGAAGACGCATTCACCTGCCTGATCTGCCTGCCAGCTTCCTGTGAGGTGGCAGCCCCAACGGCTCTGAAAATGATCCTCATCCATCAGGGTCCCGGGCTCAGCCCTGTGCCCTCTGCACCTGGGACACGCTCGCCCCCAGGTGGCCTTCTTTGGGATCTGCCCAGAGACACGTGCCAGGCACAGGTGGCTGAATGAGACCTGGCGGAGTTCCCCAGCCCGGCATGCATCTCGCTCCAGACATCCCCGGCCACCTCCATTGCACTGAGTCCAAACCCACATGATACACCCCATTTCTCTCCAGGAGACCGTCTGCAAGGGCTTCCGTGCTCCCTGGCCCTCTAGAGAAGGCAGCCCAGGCCCCAGTGGGCAGCCAGTACAGGACGGCCAGCCTGGGGCAGGGCTGTAGCCTCAGCTGCATCTGGAAGGCAAGGGTGGTGCTCCTCCCACAGACCCTTCCATTGCAAACATTTTGAGGACAGATGATTCCAGAATGAAGGCTTCTTGGGGCCGGTTTTCCCTGCACACAGATGGCAAGGAGGCCCGTCATCTGCAAGAGCTGGCACTTAAATGAAAAGACACTAAGTATATTTGCTAATAGGATTCCAGGGTGAGCACGTGTGACAATGACAAGTGTGAAGGTGCCCTACGGTGAGCTGTGGAGACGTGGGCGGCACACCAGAGTCTGGGCCCAGGCCTCACGATGCCAGGAGCCGGGTGCCGGGCTCGGCAGCTACTGCACCGGCTGGCTGCATGGTGACAAAGCCCGCAAGACGGTGGCAAGAGCTCCCTCGCATATCGCATGGTTGGCCGAAAGCCCCGAAATCTGTCCTGACACCAAAGCAACCATGCATCGCACGAGAGAATCAGCATACGTTCCAGGAGGGGCTTGGCAGCAATGCCACAAGTTTCAAAACTGCTAAGAGACCTGGTAGATGCTCAAGACTTACAACCAAAGCTTTAGAGGAAGCCGCGCGTGGCCTGGCAGAAAGCCGGACGCCTGTAACAACGTGCAGGGAAAGGCGCTCCCCTCTCTCTTCTGTGCACCAACCCCAACCATAAACACGCCGTGGAGGCTGCATCACAGCCCTGAGGGTTGTTGTGCTTGTTTGCAGGTCACAAACTGGACGCCTGAGCCTCCGAGCGGTATGCAACGTGGCTGAGGCTGCACGGGAAGAGGCCGCCTTCACCGCCCCTCGTGCACGGGGAGCAAGTGCATTCCCAGGGCCCGCCACAGGGAAGCCCCCGGAATCTACAGAGCTTCCCCATGGTGTTCTGGTCTGTTTGGGCCCAAACCTATCCTACTGTTTCAGCTACCCAAGGGACCAATGGAAGCACAGCCAGCTGCTGGACCCCTCCTGTCTTTCTGCAGTGGCCACCGTACTCGTTCTCATAACCCCCATCAGTCCTGACCCTTCTCCAGCCTGCGTCCCCTGACAACAGAGCTGACTAGCCAGAACGCTCACCTTGCCGGAAGCCGCCCGCCTCTTTGGAGGGAAGCGGCAGTTTACAACAAAAGCAGTAAGCAAAGCACCTCGAGGCCTCCAGCCATGTCCATGCACTGCCATCAGCCTGCCCAGGCCCCAGAGGGTTCTGCTGCCCCCTCGAATGGAGATCTAGCCCATGGAGAAAGACAGCAGGCTCACTGGACTCAACTTTTCCATGCAGGGAGGGGGTCTGTGGCCCGACGGAAGGGCCTGTGGTGTTCAGACACCCCTCTGGATTCAGTGAGCAGGGCTGGTGAGTGTCTCCAGCCGAGAAGCTGCATATCCCATTGTCTGGGGGCAGGACACGTGCCACTTTACCTCTTGGCCAGTGAGTTAGGCAGGTGGCATGGCTGAGCCCCATCAGGGAGCCTGACCCACCAGCGACCAGCTGAACCTCAGCCAGAAGGCCTGATGGTGGGGATGAGGCATGCGAACTTCGGGGGCACACAGAGCCCAGACACAGACCCAGGGCATCTCCCATCTCCGCCCATCTCCACCTCCCCACGGAAAGGAGGAGGCCGGGAGGTGGACAATAAACAACTGTGTGGAGCAGCTGCTGCCATGAGGCCAGTCACAGACCCCAGCCCTGACGCCCAGGCTGCCCCACCCTCTCCTCTTGCCCCTGAGGTCTGCCTGTGCCCACGTGGGGAGGGTGTGCATGCCTGTGCCTTGTCTGGGGAACATCCGGATCATGACTCGTGGCTGCTGGGCTCCACCAGATCGTGTGATTTGTCTTGTTCTGGTTTCAGATTCTGAGCCTAGTAAGGTGGGTCCAGGGTCCCACCACCAGCTAGGGTCAGCTGGGCCCCAGGGAGGCTGTGATGGGCTGAACGGAGTCCCTCCAAATTCATACGCTGAAAGCCTAACCCCTGCTCCTCAGAATGCGACTGTATTTGGAGGTAAGGTCTTTAAAGAGGTGATTAAGTTAAAATGAGGTCCTGCGACGGGCCCTCGTCCAGCGTGACAGTGTCCTTGTAAGACAAGGAGAACCAGACACACGAGGCACCAGGGAGGCACGCGCAGAGGACAGCTACATGAAGACAGGCCAGAGCTGCCACAGAGGATGATGATCCTGAATCCTGGCATTCGGTGGCACACAGGTAGGACACAGAATGCCAGCTCGGCTCCTTCGGCATCAGGAGGCCTTGGACAATCACACAGCCTAGACCAGGAGCCCAGCAGGTGCAGGATTTTTGGGATTGCTCACAGCTCCGACCACAGCACCTAGGACAGACAGTGCCTGCCACAAAGCAGGTACCCACTGGATACGGGAGGTACCGAACGAAGGACTGAAAGGGCTTCTCTGCCCCTGCAGCCCACATCTGTATGAATGAAAACCATAAAGGTTGTCCGCAATGGGTTCTCGTGACAATCCACGAGAAGGGCTCCCTCTGGGGATAGGAACACAGTACATGCTCGATAAATAAATGCCAGCCCGTTTATCCTGACCTCTGCTCCGTGTCTCTGTGGCCTGAGATTCCCCTAGGCTGGGACCACCCACCCTCCACCTTGAGTTCCTGAAGCTTCCGCCATCTTTTCTGGGTCTCCCGTATCCTCGGTGGTAAACAGGGAGTAGCTGAAGCACCCTCAACCCCTGGGGTTATGCGTCAGAGGAACTGGGACTGAAGTCTTCCTGTTCCTTCCCCTCACCCCCTGCCTGGTTTGACAGGCCCCAGCAAGCAGCATCAGCCAGCTCAAGTTTATTTTTAATCACACGACTACCCAGGGTCTTTTGTCACTTAAGCAGTTTAATTGGGAGCTGCAGCACTCCCCTCCCACAGCAGGGCAGCCAGAAGAAGCGTCAGCTGGCACAGCCTGGTAGCAGTGGACAGAGGAAGCCAGTCCTTGAAGCCAGCCTCTCCCCAGAGGCAGTTCTGGATGTCCAAGGCCAGTCTGGTCCTATCCAGCAGATGGGAAAGGGCAGAGTCCCTCACTGAGGGGACGTCCTTGAGCATCTGCAGCCCCTGGCCAGGTGGTGCCCATGTGTGTTGATCAAGGGGACAAACCATGACTGAGACTGATGTGTTGGGCAGCAAGGTGGAGGGGATGAGGTTATCTGTGTTATCTCTTAACTGTTCATCCATTCAACTACCGCTCATCCCGTCTGTCTATCCATCCATCCAATCATCCATCTCATAGACTGAGCTATTGCTCATTGAGCACCTACCTGATATACCTTCTCCCACTTCTGAAATCCCTCAGATTCTCAGAGGTGTTGCCTACCTATCCATCCATCCATGAATTCAACCACCCATGTATCCAAACATTCATGCATTTAACTATGCATCCATGCATCCATCCATCTGTGCATCTGTCTGTCCGTCTATCCATTCAGCCATCCATCCATCCATGCATCCATCTAACCATCTATCCATCCATCCATCCGTCCATCCATCTGTCCGTCCGTCCATCCATCCATCCATCCATCCATCCATCCATGCATCCATGCATCCAACTATCCATCCATCTATGCATCCAACTATCCATCTATTCATCCAGCTATCCATCCATCTATCCATCCACCCACCCATGCCATACATTCATTGTTCATTGAGCACCAACAGGCGTCTTCTCCCACCTTCAGACCCACTTAGCTTCCAGAGGCATTGCATAGTCACCCATCCATCTGCCCACCCGTCCACCCCACATATCTGTCTGTACCTCACTGAGCACCTACCAATTACCTTCCCCTACTTTCTTAGAGGTGGTGCCTACTCATTGTTCCCAGTTGCCTGGGTACCCTCTGTGTCCTCCCTAGGCCCCTGGCATATCCCCTGCCAGGTTTCCAGCCTCCTCTCCACCCTCTGCCTCACCATAACTTCAGTGGTCGATACTTACCTCCTCAGAGAAGGAAGCAAACTAACAGAAGACCTACTATGTATTGGGCACACAGGCTGCCTCTGTTTTCTCATTAAGCAGTCATCACACGTCCATAAGGCACCATCCTACTTTTCTAAGAAGACACAGCTGGCAAGGAGTAAGGAACAGAAGGCATATTTAACTCCAGAACCAGGATTCCTTCTGCTGCCCCCAGCAGTCGCACAGGAAGCAGCCCCCATGCTGGTGGACCCTGAGAAGTGCTAAGAGTCAGTGTCCAGAATTCCAGATTCCCGTCTGGTTCCCCGGCTGCCCCAGCTAAAGGACTGCTCTCTTCCGAGTCCTCATCTCCTCATCTGTAAAATGGAGTAATGAAAACCACTCGCAAGACAAAACATTACGTATGTTGGCTGTCCTCCTGGCAAACTCCAAATTCTGACAGCTTCCAACCCCTGGAGGCCACTGCCCTGTCCCTGAGTCCACATCCCCTGTGGCCTCATGGGCCAGGGAAGCAGACAGCTTGCAGTCCTCTATGAAGCAAAGCCCCTTCTTTCTCCTTCTGTTGGTAATCTCCTACTCATCCTTCAAAACCCAGCTGGACTGTCACCCATTCTGGGAGGTCACGGCTCTCCAGACCCTATTGTCTCTTGATTTCTACCGACTGCTCTTGAACCCACAGGGTGAAGGAAAAGGGCCTGCCCCTCAGGCCACTGCACAAAGTAGAACTTTGGAATGCTTTTTCAAAAGCTAGGCATATTATTTCTCTGAGTAGGTCCAGGACAATTCTTGGCAGGTTTCTCTTACTAGGAGTACCCAGGCCAAGCACTGAGAGGGATGGGGAATCCTAAGAAGTCATCACACATCCATAAGGGCCCATCCTACTTTTCTAAGAAGACACAACTGGCAAAGAGTAAGGAACAGAAGGCATATTTAACTCCAGATCCACAGTCACAGCCCAGTTCACGCCAGCCCTCACCGGGCTTTGCCATCCCATAATCCAGCACTTCCCTGCATGACAGAGAGGCAGGCCCAGGGCGTGGAATGAATGTCAGCACTAATCTGTTTAGGCTCAAAAGGAGGCGGATCCAGAGCTCTCCATGCACAGCCACCCCACTGGGCAGCATGGCTCACTGGCTGCCAGAGATAAGAGGCAAGGGGGGCGGCCTGGAGCGCACGCACGGCCACTCCCTGCTGGGGGTAGGGGCCGGAGTCTCCCTGCACAGGTGTGACCAGCGCTGATAAAGGCAATGGAAAGAAAGTTTGCCACGGGCTGAGAGTAGAAAATTCACAACTCTGATGCTTGCACATATTTGACAAGCTGGCTCTTGGCCTCACGTCCTTGGACGTCTGGCATTTGGAATTCTGCAGAAGCTTTGTGCGTATTTTGCTGAACACACCAGGTGGCTGCAGTGCTGATGGGATCTAAGAGGGGATCAGAACCTGGGAGAGGGGAGGTGCCCGAGGGCCAGCGTGCATCTGCCTGGTGTGAGCAGTGGGGACACAGAGGCACAGGGCCGGGGCTGGAGGAGAAACCCGCGGAATGATGGATAACAGCACAGCCAGGAATGCACGAGCTGCAGGAGCCAGAGCTGCCGGATGCTAGGGGCAGCGTGCCAGCTGCATGTCTGTGTGCCCCCCTCCAGTTCATATATTGGGGCCCGAATCCCCGGTGTGATGGTCTGGAGGTGGGGCTTTGTGCAGTGATTAAGGTTGGAGGAGTTCATGGGGATGGGCTCTGGTGATTAGTGCCCTTGCGAGGAGAGACACCAGTATCCCTTGCCCCCCAATGCGAGCAAATGGCACGAAGGCTGCCGTCTGCAGACCATGAAGGACTTTCCAGCCTCCGGGGGGCTGAGGAACACTTCTGTTGTTTGAACTATGCGGTCTAGAAGATTTTTGTTACAGCAGCCTGAGCTGACTCAGGAGGAGACGTGATTCCTACTAGGACTTTATTCATCAACATTTACTGCACACACACACCGGACGCTTTGGGATAAGCACACAGCTACAGAAAAGCTTCTCCATAGGGTGACAACAGCAGTTACCCTACACATAGGGGCCAGGAGAGCGCCCCCAGGAAGTTGCTCTGTGTCCCCCTCACCTTCTCCAGCCTCCTCCAGGCGGGATCCTTAGATGCTGGTGCACTCTGCCCAGCTCCTACATCCCTGCCCACCAATTCCTGTGGATTCAGGCTCCAAAGCCTCTTTCTCCCTCAGGTCTCCTTCCCTCCTTTCCTACCGGGCTGCTGTGACATCCCTGGATGGCTCTTTGTGGCTCCGTGAGGCCCTGCCAAACCTTTGGGGTCCTCTTCCTAAGACCCTGTCTGCTGTACCTCCTTCCGCCTGCAGAGTCTCAGCTGCTCCTTCGCCCAAGCCCTCAGCCCCACACCTGGTCTCAGCCTTCCCTCTGGGTCTAACCCCAGCTGGGCATCCCAGGCCACACTTCATGCAGCAGCCACCCTGAGCTACCACCAATGTGCGGCTGCAGGTCCCTGGCTCCTACCCAAGGGGAGGAAAGTGGAAGAACCAGGAACAAACAGGGCCCCCAGGGTCACGTTCACGCATCTGGCAAGTCACCACCCCCATGGCTGAGGCTTTAGCCCAAGGCCCAGGGTGGGTCTCTGGCCTCCCCCAGAAAGCTCCTGCCCTCGTGGGCTCCCAAGTGGGGTTGGGCGATCAGATCCCTGGGAGGTCTTTCCATGACTGCAGTAGAGGCTGGTCACACCCTGCAGCAAGCATCACTGAGACCCACGTGGGGAACCCTGCCAGGCCCTCCTTCCCCACCTCTGAGTGCCCTCTCTGTGCTCTGCTCTGTGAGCCTGCAGCCCGGCCTGGCAGGCTATGCCCCCAATGTCCTGGGGAGTTCCTGCTAGGATCTTTTTTTTTTTTTTTTTTTTTGTTGAGACAGAGTCTCGCTTTGTCGCCCAGACTGGAGTGCAGTGGCCGGATCTCAGCTCACTGCAAGCTCCGCCTCCCGGGTTCACGCCATTCTCCTGCCTCAGCCTCCCGAGTAGCTGGGACTACAGGTGCCCGCCACCTCGCCCGGCTAGTTTTTGTATTTTTTAGTAGAGACGGGGTTTCACCGTGTTAGCCAGGATGGTCTCGATCTCCTGACCTTGTGATCCGCCTGCCTCGGCCTCCCAAAGTGCTGGGATTACAGGCTTGAGCCACCGCGCCCGGCCTGCTAGGATCTTTCTATGGGAGGAACGATGAATCCAGAAGGCTGGAAGAGTGCAGGTAGCTTCCTCCCTCCTCCTTGCTCCTTTCCGAGTCCCTCTAGGGCAGCCCACAATGGCTCCAGCAGTCCTGGCATCTCTCTGTGGACCCACTCCCCGCCTGGCTGTGCCCCTGCAGCGGTGACTGTGGTGGAAGAATTGTGATGGCTGGGGACCGAAGTGCCAGCGTTCCTCCAAGCACTAGGACATCGCAGAGCCAGCCAAAGTTTCTTGGGGTCAGTAGCCCTGGGCCGTGGGAGCCCCAGCTGGGCCACACCCCACCTCAGGCATCTGAGGGGCCCTCTGGCTGCACCCCTGCAAGGCCTAACCTTGGTCAACTGCACAGGCCACCTCTTGAGTGATAAGCACTGTCTTGTTCCCCACCAACGCCTGAGTCCAGGTAGCCAATTTCCCCAGCCTGGGCAGTGGCAGCTGCGCCCTGCAGCCCTGATGTGAGAGTGAATGCACAAGAGGACAGACACCACAGGGGGCACCAGCGCCCCAACCCAGCATCTGCGGCAGCACCAGGGAGCCAAGCAAACCTCTCAGCAAGCCGTCCCCAGCGGCCAGGACTTCCCCATCAAGGATTGTCATTTTCACCCCAATTTTCACCCCACCTCCAACTTAGGGTCAACCAGAGAGAGCCACATCTGCCCCCCGTCACCAATGACTCAGAAGGCCCCAGTGCTACTGAGCCCTCCCTTTCTCTGCTATAAAGCGTTTCCCTCACTGCCTGCCTTCGAGCCTCTGCCTCATGCAAGTGGCAGGGCCCGGCTGTCTTACCAGAGCAAGCTTGTGACACCCACCCTCTGCTTGCTCCCAGTTGGGTGGTCTCCACGTATTTCCATGCCAGCTCTGGGTACCCACATCTCTCATCTATCACCTTCCCTGGGTTGAAACAGCTGTGTCTCAGGCCTGGGGCTCACAGTCCCTCAAAACAAACCTCCGGGCCTCCGTCCTCTCCTCCTGCTGCCTTGAAAACAGTCTTGGCTGTGTCCCTTGGCTCTGTCCCGCCCCTATGAGTGGTCCTGCCACCGTGGTGGCTACCCTTGGAGTGTCCTGCCCTGCACTGGCCTGGCCTGAGGGAAGCCTGGAACTCAAGAGAGCCCCAATCCTCTCCTGGGAACGTGGGTCTCGTGTAGAGTAAGCTTGGATGGGTAGAGCTGCTTGGAGCTGGACTGGCTCCCGCCTGGCCCAGGGTCTGCCTCCTACTTCTGTGAGCTGTCCCACTCCCTGCCTCACCCAAGCTGTCCCTGGGTCACCCGCTGCCTCGGAAGGTGCAGTCTTGGTGGGAAACACACCGCTAAGGACGCAAATGCAACTGTGGCTCAAAAGGAGGCCTTGTGCCTTGATCCGCCACACCTGGGACCTCGAGTAAGCGTTATTCCTTCATCCGTGTTCTTCACAGTTTTCAAAAAAGGCCTCGGATATGAAACCATTTGGGTGCATTTATGGAGAAGGCAGCTGAGCACGTGCGTGCTGCACCCCCCTCCTCCAGCCTCTAGCCAACCCGACCGAAGCCTGGGGCCTGGGGGCTTTCACGGGAGTTACTGAAGGGGGAAATCACACAGGTGCTGACCCGAGACATGGCTGAGGACCTGCTGGGTCAGAATCACACCCAGGCTTCACAGGTGACTCTGGCATGGTCCAGGAGGCCATGAATTCACCTGGCACATCTGGGGGCAGAGCCCAGGGCTGGGTAGCATGCTCAGCCTTACCTGCAGCACAGAAGCAGCCTCTCCCACCACACTCTCCCACCTCTCCAGGACGGGGAAGGCTGGGCCTCCCTTCAGGGTGGGGGTTGCGGGGTGCCCCATGCTCACAGCCCCCATCTCCCTGCTGCTTTCAGGGTCACCCCTAGGAGGCGCAGATGGGAGGCTCTGGGTCTGATCCCTGTCCTCCCTCTTGTTGCTGCCCCTTGGTCATCAGCACTTGCAGGTGGCCTTGGGTGACTCTTCTGTGTCCCCAGGCATGTCACAACCTCCCATCTCAGCTCCTCTATACCCCAATGCCCCTGCACTGCGGGGAGGGCTCTGCCCCACCCTTCCCATCCCAGCCTCAGATCTGGGCTCTCCAGATCTCTCTGCCGCTGCCCCTGGGGATGAGGGTGGCTTGTCTGTTTCCCTCTACCACTGTACTTCCCTCCCTCCACCCTTGCACTCCCTGCTCAGTCTCTTCCCCTGGCTCATCCCATGGTCCCCACAAGTGACTGGGGACTGGGCTACACGGGGACAAGCCCGAGGTGGTGAGACTCCGCTTGGGTTCACAGAGGTAGGAGACTGAAGGGCTGGGTGGGGTGCACCACCCTGAAGTGGAAACCTGTGGCAGAACTTGCAGCAAGTGCACGGGGAGGTGGCAGGTGGGGAGGTGGGGCTCGGCGCCACACTTAGCATTGCCCTGCTCTCTGGAGCTGGCCCTGGAGCCCTGGGCAGCGGGGATGGGAGGGACCCCGGCAGTCAGCAGCTGGCTACCCAGAGAACACAGTCCTGTTTTCTGCTGGTGGAAAAGTCCTTTCATGGTCTGACGTTCTCAGGCTCCTAATCAGCCAAGGCCAGGAGTCATGGGGGCCGTGTTTTCTTGTCACATCCTGACAGGACAGCTGAGTAATTGAAGACTGGCTTACAGACCAGTGTTGGGATTTGGAAGCCTGTTTCCAGAGCAGCCTTTAGACCTGGCACTGCTGGTGGCCACTGGGCTTGCATTGGAGATAGCACTGTTCAGGTGGGGCTGACCTGGCCCTCCCTCCACGTCCCCAGGCCCCGACTCCATGCTGAGTAGCAGAGACAACAGCATGTGTGTGCACATGAGTATGTATATGTGTGTGCATGCATGCTGCACATATGTATAGTGTGCATACATGTGAATAGGCGTGTGTGTGCATGTATGCCACATGGTATGTGTATTGCAGTATGCATGTTTGTGAGTGTCCATGTATGCATGCATGCTGCATATGCATGTTGTGTGCATGTGTGATGTGGGCATGCATGCTGCATGGTGCCTGTATGTGTAGTGTATGTGTGCATACATGCACATATGATGTACATACAGCACACATGTGTGAGCACATGTGTGTGTGCAAATATGTGAATGTGTGTATGTATACATGGAAAATACTAAATGTTAGAGGAAAAAAGAGGAGAGGGAAGGAGGCAGGAGATTGCACTGCTATATGGAACAGTGGAGCAGAAACTGGGTTATCTTGTCCAACCTATACACTTCCTAGTCAGGAAAACTGAAGAAGTCACATGACTTGCCTGAGGTCACACAGCAGAGAAGGAACCTGGGTCTTGGCTCCCAGTTCATTTCTCAGCCCATTGCACCACACTGCCTGGAGGCTCTTCCTGTTCTCAGGAACTCTGAGCTGCTTCCAGGACACCTACCGCAGACAAACCATGCACTGAGGTGGCCTCGCCCAGACGTAAGTCACCGAGAGACACTGCTGTTCCGAAAGCCACCAGTGCCGCATGAGCCCCGTGGATGGAATCCCCAGACACAAGGTCCTTTTGGCAGGAGTGAGCAAGTCACGGGTGAACGAACATCCACTAACCAGAAAAGGGGACTGTTCCCTGCCCGTCCCCATAACCATGGTGGGTGCCTGGCTAATGTCTGGTGCTCCCTGGAGGGACTGCTGGCAGGAGGGCAGGAAGAGACACTCCCTAGAATCAGGGAGGGCCAGTGCTCAAAGGGGGCCTCGTCAACATCTAGTCTATCAGCTCCTAATGACCTCAGATCCAACCGTCCACCTTTAAAATAAACATTTTCTAACGCCACCCCTATGTTGCCAAGAAATACAATACACAGATATTAGAAACTTTCGGTATACCCACCCCCAATATAATTCCTTCTAACTGTTAAGGTGCAGACAAACCAAAAGAAGGACACTGTTTAAAACACAACTGTCTGCATCTCCATGTGAAATGCTCGCACCTACACAGATGGAGCGACCGTGAATGTGAAAACCACTAGTGCAGAATAAGCTGGTGACCCCCTCCCACCAGCCCTGCTGCTTAACAGTGAAGTTGAGAAAAGCTCTTGGAAAAGTTTCAAATTAAAAGCCAGCACTGGAGAGTGCTGCTGTTAAGATGCTGCAGAACCCCCCACTGACAGCAATCAGAACACTGCACAACAGAAACAGCAACGAATCTCCCCATCGCACACACGGTGACCTGAGGGTTCCCAAGAGTAGATGAGAGCAGTCGGATGGGCTCAGGCATTAGTTTGCATTTCATGGGCGCTTTGTCCTGAGGGCCTGCTGCAGACACACAGCCACGTGGCACAGGCAGCTAAAACTCCAGGACGGCTGCCATCTTTCAGGCTGAAGGATTCAGGGGAAGAAATGCAGGCAACTGTAGGGGAACTGGGGAGTGAGAGGAAAGCCCTGGAGGGAGAAAAGCCGGAGGAAGGGAGTCCCCAATTCTGGGTGTGCATCAGCAAAAGTCCCAGGCTGATCCTGAATCATGCATGTGTAGGACAGGCCCGAAGGAGTGGAGCAAAAGCTGAGTGATCTGAGGCTTTAACCACTGAAGGCGAGATGGAGCTTCCAGTCTAAGTCTTATCATAGTAACTGTCGGCTCAAACAAATCACAAACATTCTCCAGAGGAATATATCAGAACCCACAATCTACACAAGGTAATACTCACAATATCAAGCAAACAATCCAAAATTCCTGGGAAAATATGACCCATTCTCAAGAGAAAAGGCTTGAGATGATGCAGACGCTGGAATTAGGAGGCAATGACTTTAATGCCACTATTGTAACTATTTCAACAAGGAAAGGTAAATGTGGTGAATATATATATATATATTTTTGAGACGGCGTCTCGCTCGTCACCCAGGTTGGAGTGCAGTGGCGCGATCTCACCTCACTGCAAGCTCTGCCTTCTGGGTTCACACCATTCTCCTACCTCAGCCTCCTGAGTAGCTGGGACTACAGGCACCCGCCACCACGCCCAGCTCATTTTTTGTATTTTGAGTAGAGACGGGGTTTCACTGTGTTAGCCAGGATGGTCTCAATCTCCTGACCTCGTGATCTGCCTGCCTCAGCCTCCTAAAGTGCTGGGATTACAGGCATGAGCCACTGCGCTCGGCTGAACATTTTCATAAATAGGAACCAAATGAAAATTTTAGAGTTGAAAAATACAATATCTCAAAAATCCAATGGACAGCCTTAGTAAGATAAAGGTGATAAAGACTCAAGGAACTTGATAAATCAATGACTTTTGTCTAATCTGAAGAAGAAAGAAAAAAAGACTGAAAAAAATAGACAGTGTCAGGGTTCCAAAGGACAGTATTACAAAAAAATTTAAGGATTGGATAATCAGAGTCACAGAGAACAAGGCAGAAAAAATATTTTAAGAAATAATAAATAGAAACTTCCCGAATTTTATGAAAGAAATGAATGTACAGATTTAAGAAGCTCAGCAAAAGCAGTTCTAGTTCCAGGGTAGATGGAGTACACACACCACACTCTGTTTCACTAGTTAAGGCAGCTAGTAAACCCGGACAGATGCCGTTGTCTGTGGACTCTGAAAAATAAAGAGTAGCAGGCAAATTGGAGAAGAAAAGCAGAATTCCAAGTACCACTAAAGAAGCTGTGAGTTTTTTGACTCAACCATCCCATTACTGGGTATATACCCAAAGGATTATAAGTCATGCTGCTATAAAGACACACGCACACGTATGTTTATTGTGACACTATTCACAATAGCAAAGACTTGGAATCAACCCAAATGTCCATCAGTGACAGACTGGATTAAGAAAATGTGGCACATATACACCATGGAATACTATGCAGCCATAAAAAAGGATGAGTTCATGTCCTTTGCAGGGACATGGATGAAGCTGGAAACCATCATTCTCAGCAAACTATCGCAAGAGCAGAAAACCGAACACCGCCTGTTCTCACTCATAGGTGGGAATTGAACAATGAGATCACTTGGACACAGGAAGGGGAACATTACACACCAGGGCCTATTGTGGGGAGGGGGGAAGGGGAAGGGATAGCATTAGGAGATATACCTAATGTAAATGACGAGTTAATGGGTGCAGCACACCAACATGGCACATGTATACATATGTAACAAACCTGCATGTTGTGCACATGTACCCTAGAACTTAAAGTATAATAATAAGAAAAAGAATCTGTGAGTTTCCCATTTTTTCCCTTGGGGTGTCACTTGGCTGGGACTCAAAGGTAGCCTGAAAGTCACATGTGAATAACAAGTGTGGATAAAAAGAGCTTCAAGAAAAGGGAGCCCCAGGGTTCAGAGAACATGGGAGATCTTCCCTTTCATTCTTTATTGCATTTTCTCCCATCCACAGCCTCAAGCAATCCTGTGGTGGTGGAGGCTGGGCAGGCATCTAAAACTCCAGAGGAGGGGGATCCTTCTTTCTGGCCAGAGGAGCTGTGGTCCACATACGTGGAGGAATCTCCTTTGCTTTTGGCCTCTCTCTCTTTTTCTGCCACTTGACCATGGATGAAGATCCATGTGCAGTAAGTTTATGGCAAAGCAGGGAAATCAAGGTCCCAGTTTTTCATCCACAAGCCTGATAAAGGGGTCTCCATGGACATGGAAAATGTCAGGGAGACTGTAGTGAGGAGGGAGCAGAGCAGGGATTGTGTGAAGTGGTAGATGAACTTCTAGGCTCAGCTCCAAGTTGTGCACAGGTGGATCTGACCTTAAACAGTGTATCAATGATATTGAGAAAAGAACTAAGAGATAAAAACCACCACCATCTCCAAGCTTGGCCAGTGTCTGTGCACATGTGGGGCAGATCTCAATTGCAAGCAAAGGGTTTTGAAGCTCATTTGACACTGGAAACACAACTCATAAAAGTCCTACAAAAGGAATTTGGGACTTGATCTCAACCAAGTGCTCAAGTTAACCTTTTCCATCAGGTTTAATCAAGACCCAGAGTATCTTAACAAAATATTCCAAACGTCCATGATACAGGCTTCATTTACTCAGCATACCAAGAACTAGAAATACACCAACTCTCAAGGGAAACAATATAAATGAAAAAAAAAAATTACTAGATGTGTCAAAAGCAGAATGTAGAGAAGACAGAGAAAAAAATAGTGACCGTGAAGACAGATACTTAGAAATTATCCAATCTGAACAAGTGGGAGAGAAAAGCACATAAACTTAATGAATTCAAGAGGCTCTATGCATCCTAAACAGGATTAGTTCAAAAAATCCATTCCCAGACGTGTCAAAATCAAATTGCTGAAGACTAAACATGAAAAAAATATACACTGAAAGCAGCTAGAGAAAAATGACACATTTCATACAGAAGAACAACCATGGGAATGACTGCAGATTCCTCATCTGAACCATGGAGGTCAGAAGGAAGTGGAACAGTATTTTAAAAATACTGCAAATGCAGGATTCTATACCCAGCGAAAATATCCTTCAGGAATAAAGGTTAAATCAAGACATTTTTAGATGAAGCAAAACCAAGAACATCTGCGGCCAGCAGGCCAACTTTAAGAGGAATGCCAAAGATAATGCTTGGAATGGAATGTACATGAAACCAGAGAGAACCTTTGAAAGTCAGGAATAAAGGAAGTACAGACAAAATGGGCAATATCTTTTAATAGACTATACTTTACTTCTTACATTCTTGAAAATATCTATGGTGGTTGAAGTAAACATTATTATATTTTATGACAGTACCTTCAATATATGTGGGTTTAATACACATGATAGCTACACCACAAAACGGAGAGAATAAAGCAATCTATATGGTGGTAAGGTTTCCACATTCTACTTGTAGTGGTAAAGCATTAAGTAAACTGTGAAAAGCTACATATGTGTATTGAAATACCAGACTAAATGCTTTAATGGAAAAAAAAAAAAAAGCGGCCAGGCGTGGTGGCTCATGCCTGTAATCCCAGCACTTTGGGAGGCCGAGGTGGGCGGATCATGAGGTCAGGAGATCAAGACCATCCTGGCTAACATGGTGAAACCCCATCTCCACTAAAAATACAAAAAAAAAAAAAAAAAAAAAAAAATTAGCCAGGTGTGGTGGCAGGTACCTGTAGTCCCAGTTACTTGGGAGGCTGAGGCAGGAGAATGGTGTGAACCCAGGAGGCAGAGCTTGTGGTGAGCCAAGATCGTGCCACTGCACTCCAGCCTGGGCGACTGACAGAGACTCTGTCTCAGAAAAAACAAAAACAAAAACAAAAAAAGCTATATAAATTTTTTAAAGCCTCCATAATTAAATTAAAATGGAAAAGTAACTAGTCAAATAGTAATCCAAAAATTATCAGGAAAGGAAAATAGAGAATAACATGCAAAGAAAACAAATGGAAAATAAATAAAATGGTAGACATAAATACCAACACATGAATAATAACATTAAATTTAAATGCTCCAAACACATCGAATAAAATAGATTACCAGATGGAGTTTTATTTTTTTATTTAAAAATCTGACTTGGGAGTGAATTGATCCGGGAGTTGACGAGGGCTGCAAAGGTGGGAAGTGAAGTCAGTGCCTCAGTTGCTGATCGGTGTGTGTTCTGTGTCCAATTCTTTTATCACCAAAAAAAAAGAAGAAATATTGCAGTGAATGAAGATTCCTCTGCATTTTAGCACTGCTTTTTCAACTGTGGTTGGCTTTTGAATGAGGATGACAATGGAAGAGATGAAGAATGAAGCTGAGACCACATCCATGGTTTCTACGCCCCTCTCTGCAGTCATGTATCCTGTGTTTAAAGAGCTAGAACGAGTAAATCTGTCTGCAGCCCAGACACTGAGAGCCGCTTTCATTAAGGCTGAAAAAGAAAATCCAGGTCTTACACAAGACATCATTATGAAAATTTTAGAGAAAAAAAGTGTAGAAGTTAACTTCATGGAGTCCCTTCTTTGTATGGCAGCTGATGATATAGAAGAGTATGTGATTGAGTGGCCAGAGCCAGAATTCCAAGACCTAAATGAAAAGGCACGAGCACTTAAACAAATTCTCAGTAAGATCCCAGATGAGATCAATGACAGAGTGAGGTTTCTGCAGACAATCAAGGATATAGCTAGTGCAATAAAAGAACTTCTTGATACGGTGAATAATGTCTTCAAGAAATATCAATACCAGAACCGCAGGGCACTTGAATACAAAAAGAAAGAATTGGTAAAGTACTCCAAAAGTTTCAGTGATACTCTGAAAATGTATTTTAAAGATGGCAAGGCAATAAATGTGTTCGTAAGTGCCAACCAACTAATTCATCAAACCAACTTAATACTTCAGACCTTCAAAACTGTGGCCTGAAAGTTGTATGTTAAGAGATGTACTTCTCAGTGGCATTATTGAACTGCCATTATCTGTAAATTTTAAAGTTTGACTGTATAAATTATCAGTCCCTCCTGAAGGGATCTAATCCAGGACTCTGAATGGGATTATTGCCATCTTACACCATATTTTTGTAAAATGTAGCTTAATCATAATCTCACACTGAAGATTTTGCATCACTTTTGCTATTATCATTCTTTTAAGAATTATAAGCCAAAAGAATTTACGCCTGAGTGTGTCATTATATAACATTCCTTAAAAGAATTGTAAATATTCGTGTTTGTTTCTGACATTTTAACTTGAAAGCGATATGCTGCAAGATAATGTATTTAACAATATTTGGTGGCAAATATTCAATAAATAGTTTACATCTGTTAAACATTTCTTTGCTTGAAAAAAATGTGTGTGTGTGTGAATACATATATATATGATCAGAAGACCAAGACAACTTGGTGTAATGTCTAAAAAACTTCTAATGGGAGCTTCTCAGCAGTTTATCAAATAATAAAGAAACAAGAATTTCTATTTTTGTCCTTCATCACTTTGGACACAGAGTAGTCAATGGAAATATTTTTGTTAATTATTACTTACAAGGTACTGAGTATTTTTATATGATTTCCAATCTGTTTTAAAAGACTTATGAGTAAGAGATGGCATTTTCTAGTGTTTCCGCACTATAATGTCACTTTTTGAACTCTTGTGACAAATGTAGATTTGACTCTTAAAAATTAAGCCTTTCGTATACTGGGCCCTCATAAGCTTTACACATTTCTTTTTCCCAAAAAATAGCCACAATTAATAGTACTTTGAAGCTATGTCAACGGTTGGATTGAAATTGTTATGAGTGTTAATATTCTATACACTCTTCAACTAGGTACAGTTTTATTTCACCATAGAGAAGTTTTAAGGAAATTATGTATCAAGTGTTCACGTTAAGTGGTTTCATTTTTCAATTATAAAATAAAGGGAAAATCCGAAAAAAAATTGACTTATTTATTATTATTATTTTTTTTGTGAAGACATGGTCTCACTTTCTTATCCAGGCTGGTTTTGAACTCCTGGCCTCAAGCAATCCCTCACCCCTTGGCCTCTCAATCAGGTGGACTTTCAGAAAACTACCCAATGACAGGCAGTCTATAAGAAATCAAATTTACGTATAACAACATAGGGAGGTTAAAAACAAAGAGATAGAAAAAGATATATACACACTAATACAAAGAAAGCTAGAGCTGGTATATTAATATCAAAGTAGTCTCAAGTACAAGGAAAATTGCCAGGGATAAGTAGGAACATTGAATAATGATAAAAAAAATCAGTTCTCCAAGAAGACATACCAGTCCTGAATAACCTAACCAGTATAATAATACCTAATGCCAGCATAAACCTACAACCTAACACTGGAACTTCAAACTACATGAAGCAGGCCGGGTGCGGTGGCTCAGACAAGTAATCCCAGCCCCTTGCGGGGAGCCGAAGCAGGTAGATCACCTGAGGTCAGGAGTTTGAGACCAGCTTGGCTAACATGGTGAAATCCTACCTATACTAAAAAAATAAAATAAGCTGGGTGTGGTGGCAGGTACCTGTAATCCCAGCTACTTGGGAGGCTGAGGCAGGAGAATCACTTGAACCCAGGACATGGAGGTTGCAGTGAGCCAAGATCATGCCACTGCACTCCAGCCTGGGTGACAGAGTGAGATTCTGTCTCAAAACAAAACAAACAACAAGCACAAAGCAGAAACCGACAGATCTGTTTAAAAAAAAAAAAAAAAAAAAGGACAGGCACACAATGATGCTGGAAAATTTCCACATTCCCATGCTCTCGGCAATCAACAATAGAGGACAAGTCAGCAAGGCTATAAACACTTAAAAATACCATCAAAAGGACCGAATTGACCTTTAAAGAACACCGCACTCAACAGTAAGGAGCATAATATACGTTCTTTTCAATGTCCACAGAATATTCATCAAGATAAACCACAGCCGGAGTCAAAAAAATAGAAAAAGAACAAAATCAACTCAAAGCATGGACAAGGAAGAAAATAACAAAATAAAGACAGCAATCAATAAGCTAAAAGCACAGGGAGAAAGGAGAAAACTTAATGAAGCTCAAAGGTAGTTCTTTGAAAAGATCAATAAAATTGATAAAATTTTAGTAAGACTGACAAAGAAATAAAGAGAGAAGACACAAATTACTAAAAGGGATGATATCAATACAGGGTCCACTTTAAACAGATAATGAAGAAATACTATGAAGAAGTCTAAGATAAATTTGACAATTTACGTAAAACAAACTGATTCTCTAAAAGTTGCAAAACTTCCAGAACTCTCCTAGGAAGAAAGAGATAAACTGTCTTACATCTATTAAAGATATTAAGAGTGTGTGTGTGTGTGTGTGTGTGTGTGTGTGTGTTTGAGACGGAGTCTCACTCCGTCGCCCAGGCTGGAGTGCAGTGGCGCGATCTCAGCTCACTTCAACCTCTGCCTCCTGGGTTCAAGTGATTCTCCTGCCTCAGCCTCCTTAGTAGCTAAGAGTACAGGTGTGCGCCACCATGCCTGGGTAATTTTTGTATTTTTAGTAGAGACGGGGTTTCACCATGTTGGCCAGGCTGGTCTTGAACTCCTGACCTCAGGTGATCCGCCCGCCTCGGCCTCCCAAAGCGCTGGGATTACAGGTGTGAGCCACTGCGCCCGGCGCGCAAGCGGCCTTCTTCCTGGGGTATCCACCCTTCAGGGGCTTCCTGCAGAAAAGAGTGTGTGCAGGGGGCGTCCCGGACCCCTCATCCCATCCCTGCGCCGTGAGCGTCCAACCTCTTGGCCTCTCTGGTGCCCTGTGGGAACCCGGGCAGAGCCGGTGGTTTTCCAGGAGCGTCCCCGGCCCTGGCCCCGGTCTGCAGTGGGGGCAGTGGGACCACAGCGGAGATTCTGGGCGCAGGGCCCGGCAGGTTCTCCTGGGAACCCGCCTCCCTCGCGCAGAAGGGACTTGCTCCTGGAAGCCGCCATCGGCTCCGCACCCCGCGGCTGCCATCTAGTGGCCACGAGCGGAGACGCCGGGCAAAGAGTCCGCTCCTACCAGGCGAGCCACGGGCCAAGGGAGGGAGCACACCGGGCCAGCAGGTCCCCCAACGCCGCGGCTTCCGGAAGGGCCTCCCAGTGCGGGGGCCATCGTGGGGCCACTTTTGCATCACTCTCCGATTGTTGGAAATACAAGTTTATTTCCATCTTACAGGATGGCTTTCCGTTGCCCAGCTCTTGAATACCCAGCCCTCCCAGCTATGCCTGTGCAGGAAGTCAAGCCTGTGACTTAGCCACTTCACCCAGCCCCGGGCCCTGCGGACGTCCTGGGGCTGAGGGCCTCTGTGATCTTGGGGAGATGGCCCTGGTGCTCTGAGCTCGTTTCCTCACTGGCCGCAGCGGGTTCAGGGTGACAGCTGCAGCCCCTGGGCGAGCAGGTGCAGGAGACATCCCCAGTTCCCCCAGACACAGGTTCCCAGAGCGAGGCAGAGAACCTTCCAGACCCCAGGCAGGAGGTCTCTCTTCTACCCTCCAGCCAGGGAACACTCCTTTCCTGAATGTCCAGGCTCTGATGGGAAGATCCTTTACCTGAAAACGCTCAAATGCTGGCCTGGGTTCTCTGAGCCTTAAAGGCACATTTGCAGAAACGGGGATAATAAGGGTTCCAGGAGCACTCACTGATCCTGGGGGCTGGGCACTGTGCTGGGCCTGGGATAGATGGGAGGTGAGCCAGAGAAGAGCCCCGGTTAGCAGGCAAAGTCCTCACGCTGCCTGACACACAGCACACCCTCTGTCCTTGTCGCCCTCTCCCAGGAACAGGCATCTGAATCCACTGCCGCCTGCACACTCCTTCCCTCCAGCTGTATGGGCAGGGGCTGTGGCTACCTCTCTAACTAGTCTCACAACCTGTACTGCCCTCTCTGGGGTCCAGGCAGGTTCCACAGCGTCATGCTGGGTCCTGCTTTCTGCCACTAGCAGGGGGAGGTGGGGAGGCTTGGAGCTGCTGAGGGCAGGGCCTTAGCTGCACACTCTGGGGACCAGGCAGCCCCACAC
Source organism: Theropithecus gelada (assembly GCF_003255815.1). NCBI lineage: Eukaryota > Metazoa > Chordata > Mammalia > Primates > Cercopithecidae > Theropithecus > Theropithecus gelada. Next base: position 4,218,364 of record NC_037682.1, on the reverse strand, counting down.
CCCTATCATCTCAGTCGCCACGCAGCCTTGAACATATTCTGACATACGGAATTTCGCTTTGTAAGCTGCTTTGTGTTTCTGAGAATGTGTCCTCTAAGCTCACCTTTACACAGATCTGCAGCTTCTCTTATGTAGACCAGCACAGCATGTTACGAAAGAGGCCGGATACATAGAGCAGACCCTGGGCTCAGACCCAGGCTCCAAATCTCCTGGGCCAACCGCTCCACCTCCCCAGGCCCTTGTGCCCACGTCTGCAAAATGGGGCACTAGTGATTTCCATCATATTGGACATTTGGCAAGGATTATGGAGGGGAGTCGTGTGAAGGTCAAAGGCTGGCAGGTAACAAATGCTTAATAAATGTAACTATTCTTATTTTTATTCCTCCATGCATCCCTTTAGCAGACAACTATCTACTGAGCCCCTGCCCTGAGCAGGAGAGGCAGGGAGTGGGAGGGTTAACAGCAGTGTTAGGAGCTGGACTCCCTGGGTTTGAATCCCAGTTCTGCCACTTATGAGCTGGCTGACCCCGAGTAAGGGGCTTGCACTCTCTAGCCTCAGTTTCCTTATCCGTAAAAAGGGATAACAACCACATCAACCCATGCAGATAAGAGTGAGCACAGCAGGCCTGTGGCTGCTGCCCTGAGAAAATCCTGCCTGCAGGGCTGGCCCCTAGCTGGCATCTGGCAGCTGAAATGTCCCCTACATGGAGAGGCCTGGACACCCAGCCCTGCGGCAGCAGCTCCCATGGCGTGTTGAGCCAACATTGCGGTTTATGCAAGCAAAACTCCAGCTTTCCTGCCAGGAGTTGGGAATTGCGGCACGTGCCAGGCAGAGGGTGCCTACGTGACGGGCTTCCCTAGGGAGGAATATTTCATACATGTGGCTGCATTTTTTTCCTGGTGGGTGGGGAATGTGCTGTGTCCCCTCGCAGGAGAGAGGAAGGAGGGGGGCTTCAATCTGCCCATGGATGCCTGCAGACTCCGCCTGAGCTGTGGCACTCTTATAAACCTTAGACAAGAGGATGATTCTATATCGAGTCCTGTGAGTCCTTCTAGAGGATCCCAGAATGTGTGGGTGGGGTCCCCCGACACACCATCTCATAAGCCTGCATGAGTGGCCCAAATGACCCCAGACCAGGAGGCCTGGACGACAGACATTCATTCTCTCAGTTCTGGAGGCTGGAAGTCTGAGATCACAGTGTCTGTAGGGTGGGCGCCTTCTGGAGGTGAGAGACAGGACTAGCTGGAATTTCCTAGGCTGACTAAGAATCCCTAAGCCTAGCTGGGAAGGTGACCACAGCCATCTTTAAACACGGGGCTTGCAACTTAGCTCACATCCGACCAATCAGATAGTAAAGAGAGCTCATTAAAATGTTAATTAGGCAAAAACAGGAGGTCAAGAAACAGCCAATCATCTATCGCCTGAGAACACAGAGGGAGGAACGATGAGCGGGATATAAACCCAGGCATTCGAGCTGGCAATGGCTACCCCCCTTAGGGTCCCCTCTCGTTGTATGGGAGCTCTGTTTTCACTCTATTAAATCTTGCAACTGCACACTCTTCCAGTCCGTGTTTGTTACGGCTCGAGGTGAGCTTTCACTCGCCGTCCCAGACCCGCCCTTGGCTTCCACCCCTCCAGATCTGGCAGGGTGTCTGCTGCACTTCTGATCCATCAAGGCAGGGCCCATTGCTGCTCCCAGTGGAGCTATAGGCTCGCCATTGTTCCCGTGTGGGCTAAGTGCCTGGGGTTCGTCCTAATGGAGCTGAATAGAGCTGTAACACTCACCGCATGGCCCAAGATTCCATTCTGTGGAATCCGTGAGGCCAAGAACCCCAGGTCAGAGAACAAGAGGCTTGCCGCCATCTTGGAAGCCGCCTGCCACCATCTGAGGAGCTCTAAGAACAAGGACACCCCCCCACTGCCGGTAACAGAGGCTCCCAGGAAGAATCTGCCCCAAGCCTCTCTCCCAGCCTCTGGCTCTGCTGGCATCCCTCAGCAGTCCTTGGCTTGTGGCCGTATCCCTCCAACTTCTGCCTCCATCTTCACATGTGAGAGCTAAGCCCCCAACTGACTGGACCAAGGGGACACCACAGAAGCCTTAAAAACTGAGTTCTGGCAGGGCGTGGTGGCTCATGCCGATTAATCCCAGCACTTTGGGAGGCTGAAGCAGGCAGATCACTTGAGGTCAGGAGTTGAAGAGCAGCCTGGCCAACACGGTGAAACCCCGTCTCCACTAAAAATACAAAAATTAGCTGGGCATGGTGGCAGGTGCCTGTAATCTCAGCTACTTGGGAGGCTGAGGCAGAATTGCTTGAACCCTGGAGGTGGAAGCTGCAGTGAGCCCAGATAGCACCACTGCACTGCAGCCTGGGTTACAGAGCAAGACTCCATCTCAAAAACAAAAAACGAAAAAGCAAAATGGAGTTCCAACCACGATGGGACGGGAGGTTGGGCACATCTTATTATGCTGCTCCCTGTTGAGGTTAGCCACAACTGGCCAGCGTTAAAGGAGAGACTGTGAGACTGATGGAATGGGCTCCTGGTGGCAATAAGAGACCAGATTGTAAGCAAGACCTAAGACTGTGTGAGGCGAGGGTGAAATCACACACCCCACACTTAAATAAACTGGGTTCTGGCTGCCATAGGGCTTTTCTCTTCCTCTAGCAGCCAGCAAGCCCTGGCTTTGGGATGGACGACAATCAAACCATCACAGCTCCACCAGATGCTGATAACTGACCCCATTCCAGCAGCTATAACTATAACTGTGATTGGATAAGAGGCTGATTTCAGTAGCTTTCTCTTGATAAGAAACCGCTGGCCAAAGACAGAGGCATGGGATGGCTTCTACCTCGGAGCCTCCAGAGGGAACCCACCCTGCAGACACCTTGATTTCAGACTTCCAGCCTCCAGACCTGTGAGAGACTGGCTCTGGCTGGTTTACAGAGGCTGCACACCGAACGGCTTTATGTTCCTGCTTCACCTTTTGACATACAGAGCCTGACTGTAATGCCTTTAAATGTGAAGCCTCCACCCCAGGTGAACATGGGACGCATGTAACATGCATGTGTGCTCAGTGCACGTGTCAGGACCTGTTTTGCGAATATTCACAGCTCCTCCTGTAACCTGCTGAGTATGCTTAACCCACCATAACCTTAGTCAATGCAGTCAGCATGAAGCCCCGTTCCACCCTCCCCTCCTTGAAGCGCCTGCCTCTGGTTTTGGCTAGAGGCCCACTTCCCTGCTCGCAGGTTGTAACCCTTTATAATAGTCTCCTTTCTAAATTTATAAATCGTGCAATTCTTAAGCTGACACGCGACTTTCTGCTCCCCACCTTTGTTCCCCCTCTCTTCTCTTCTAAGGTCACCTGCCATTGGATTTGGAGGCCATCGTAATCTAAGATCTCATCTCAAGATCCTTAATTACATTTGCAAAATTCGCAAAGATGCTTCCCCCCTCCGCCCAAATAAGGTCCGACTCACAGCACCTGGAGGTTAGGATGCATGCTGGTCATGGCGGGGCCAGCCTTCAGCCTGAGACAGGGTCCTCGAGGGGACTCAATGAATCCCCACCCTACAGCGCTGTGGGAGGGTGCGGCACAGGGGGCAGCTCCAGAAGGCCCCATGGTGGCTGCTCCCCTGAGCATTGCACACCTGTCCCTAGGCGGTGGCCTGGGGGCTTCCAGCTGCAAGGCAGTTGCTGAGGCTGCAGGTACCCCAGGAGCAAATGAAGGGATTAACCTGGAGGGTGGCAGTCGGGGTGGGAAGGCTCCTGGGAGGAGTGACCTGTGGGGTGGAGGCTGGAGGATGAGCAGAGCCAGCAGAAGGCGGGTCCAGAGCCGTGTTTGCAAGGCTGCAATGTGGGAGGTGACAGTCCCCTGGAGGATGTGCTGAGAGGGCTGCAATGCCCAGGGGCGGTGGTGGAGGTGCCGGCTTTCCAGGCTGCAGGTCGGGTGGGAGAGGCACCACTGGGTGGAGAGGGTGGGACCCTCCTCTATTAGTGTGCTGGGTCTCTGGACAAATGAGACAAAGCCATCCGCTGTGGACTGAATGGCGTCTCCTCCCCGCAAATTCAAACATTGAAGCCCAAACCTCTAACAGGATGGTATCTGGTGATGGGACCTTTGGGAGGTGACTGGGGTGAGATAAGGTCATGAGGGTGGGGCCTCCATGATGAGATTCGTGCCCTTACTAGGAGAGATAGGAGAGCCCCAGTCTTTCTCTCCTTTGGCCACACGAGGGCACAGTGAGGAGGTGTCCATGAGCCAGGCAGGCTCCCTGACCTGGGACTTTCACTCTCCAGCACTGTGAGAAAATTGATTTCTGCTGTGTGAGCCCCAGTCTCGACTGTGTTTTGTTTCAGCAGCCTGAGCTGAGGCATCAGCCTTCCCCAGACCCACAGAACGAGGCACCACGTCTGTGTGGGATGATGATGATGGTGAAGGGTGTCCGATGAGGGACGCGCCTTGACGGGTCTCCTGACTCATCTTGGATGCAGGGCTGTTCCCCCCACATTCTGGAAAAGACTCCAAAACCCTCTGGAGTGTGGGGCTTCCCCGGCTTTGCCGTGTGTTCCAGTCCCCGGGGGTCTTGTCAGCAGGTGGGCTCCATTCGGTAGGTTCTGGGGGCCTGGGAGCCTGCATTCCTAACAAGCCCCCAGGTGGCCATGCCCATGCTGCGCTCCATGGTCCACGTTGAGTGGCAAGATCCTCACAAGTGGCCCTTGATCTCAGTCGTCCTCGTGCAGATATCCCCAAACCCGAGCTGCTCCGGAGGGTTTTTTCAAGCACAGAGCTTTGGATTCCAGGATGGAGCCTGGGATTCTGCATTCCTAGCAAGTTCCCGGCTGCTGCTGGTGGTCTGCGCATCCAGCTGGAGCAACACTGTGCAGGTGGTTCTGAGCCCCAGTGGCTTTTCTCAATGACTGCTGCCCCGGCCCCGCCCACTCCATCAGCATCTGCGGCCGTGGGGTTCTTTTTGCAGTGCCCCAGGGATTCAGAGAACCCCTGACTTCGCTCCTGCTCTCTTTCCCTCAATCTGCCAAAGCTCATCTCATGAATATTTCATCTTTGAAGCAGATAGAACAGAGCAAAGCTCCAACAAAGCAAAACCTAAGCCAACGCGGTAGTTCTCACAATTCTGCGGTTTTACAAACGTGGCCTGAAATTAGCTTATTTTTAAGCCGAAGGAAAATGGGGCCCATGTTAATCGCCGACCTCCCAAGTGTTCTGACTGGAGAGAGAAGTTCTCCCTGGGTGGGTACCGTTAGTGGCATCCAGGGTCCCCCAGGCCAGCAGGATGCAGAGAAAATGAGACAGAATGTCAGTGGCGGGGGCATCTCTTTTGGAGTATTCTGGAGTTGGTGGGCAGCTGGTCTGAGGGCCATGGTGAGAGTCTCCTACCAGGGTTTCTGTGGTGCCAAGTGTCCAGGTGCCTGGAGACCACCCCAGGGTACTGCCCCTCCAGTCCAAGCCCAGCCAATGGGTGACAAGACTGACGGTCCAGCACAGAGGTGCACAGACCCCAGGTCCACAGATCCCACAAGCAGTGGAGGTCATAGCTTCTTCCTCAGTATGAGCCATCTGGGTGGCCTAGTGTCTACCTTAGGGCAGGTGTCCCTGGGTCCTTTCAGGTAAGCCACATTCACCTGGTAAGGCATGAGGTGAGGGGCCTTAAGGCCACCTGACCCTCTACAGCGGCCACCTGAAATATGTGCCCTCATTTCACCCTGGAGGAGGAGGGAAGCACAGACAGGTGGTGGCCTTGTTAGAGAAACTCAGAATGGAGGCGGGAGAGATGCTGTGCTTTTCAAAGTCATGGCTGGTGGCCAGGCCACGTGATGGGAGCACGCTCACCTGCATACCACCATGAGGCCCGGCCACACTGCATTTCCACCTGGGCACATCCCTCCCAGCCACTCCAACTCCTCCCCAACCTCCCCCTTTCCCTGACAAGGAGCTTGACCTGAAGGAGCAGGGTGTGACAAGGGAACTCACTGGCTCTGCGACCTGGAACAAGTCACTTAACCTCTCTGAGCCTCAGTTTCTTCATGTGGAGGATAGAGCGAAAACCAACCGGCCTTGGAGGGTGGGTCTAAGTTACAACAGACGCATCCCAACGAACAGCAGTGATGAAGCACCTGCCCCGCACAGCAGCCAAGTACACAACCATCCTTGAGACGGGGCCGTGGGATGGGAACTCCTGTCTGCATGGGACAGCGGGGGACACACGGGCACAAAGGGTTTGCTGGCAGGGGTGGAGCTGCTTCAGAATAACGGTGCTGCCCTGAGGATTGTGTGAATGGATGTGGGTGAAGCATCAGGGCCTGGCTCTGCAGGGAAGTGGAGCAGAACTTGGACATTCTCATGACTCCCAGGCCCTTCTGTGCTCTGGGCTGCTCAGGACCAGGCTGGGCTCAGAGTGGTCAGTGAAAGGCCACCTACTGGAGCCAGCCTCATGAAGGGGGTGGGGCCCATGTGCTTTCGGGCCAACAGCACCCACAGAAAGCACCCTGTGACCTGGACAGCAGCATGCCTGGCTCTGAGCCTGTTGGGCCATATGGATGCCTGACGCATAATGGTCTTCAGCTGACTGCAATAAAGAGCAGGCAGGCAGAATGCATTTGACAGGAGGGTATCACCCCTAGAACCACACCCAGGGAGGCGGAGAGGCCCGAGCCCCAGTGCAGGCTTACTCGAGAGAGAGGCTCAGCTGTCCTGGGCCTGTGGTCACACTGTGAGTGGATATGACTCAGCATCATCCACACTATTAAACTGCTTCTTAAAAGGGTGGAATGTATGAAAGATAGATGCTGACATGAAATCATATCACATTAAACTGCATGTATTTAATCAGAGCTGTGGGAATCATAGAGCTAAGTTAACCATCACTCAAACTATCTGATTATTAAGTCATCCATATACCCATCTATGCATCCACCCATCCATCCATTCACAACACATCAAGCCATCCTTTATCCCTCCCTTCCCCTCTCTCTTTCATCCATCTATCCATTCACTCACCCACCCATCCATCCACATACCTACTCACGCACCCATTCATTCACCCACGCATCCACATATCCACCCATCCATCCATCCACCCATCCATCTACCCACCCACCCATGCATCCACGTATGCATCCATCCATCACCCATCTATCCATCCATCCATCCATTCACACATCAATCCATCCTTTATCCCTCCCTTGCCTCTCTCTTCTATCCATCCATCCATCCATCCATCCATCCAACCATCCATCCATCCATCATCCCTCCCTTCCATTCTCTCTTTTATCCATCTATCCATTCACCCACCCATCCATCCACATACCTACCCACACACCCATCCATCCACCCATGCATCCACATATCCACTCATCCATCCATCCATTCACCCACCCACCCACCCACCCATCCATCCACATACCTACCTACACACCCATTCATTCACCCCTGCATCCACATATCCACCCATCCATCCACATATCTACCCATCCATCCATCCACCCATCCATCCACCCACCCACGCATCCACACATGCATCCATCCATCATCCATCCATCCATCCATCATCCATCCACACATCCATCCATTCACACATCAATCCATCCTTTATCCCTCCCTCCCTCGCCTCTCCCTTCTATCAATCTATCCATTCACCCACCCACCCACCCATCCATGCACATATCTACCCACACACACATCCATGCATCCATCCATCCATCCATCCACACATCAAGCCATCCTTTATCCCTCCCTTCCACTCACTCTTTTATCCATCTATCCATTCACCCACCCATCCATCCACACACCTACCCACACACCCATCCATCCACCCATGCATCCACGTATCCACCCACCCACCCATCCATCCATCCATCCATCCATCCATCCATCCATCCATCCATCCATCCATCCATCTACCCACCCATCCATTCACATATCCACCCATCCACGCATCTACATGCATCCATCCATCCATCCATCCATCCATCCATCCATCCATCATCCATCCATCCACACATCCATCTATCCATTCACATATAAATCCATCCTTTATCATCCTTCCCCTCTCTCTTCTATCAATCTATCCATTCACCCACCTACCCACCCACCCATCCACTCACATATCTACCCACACACTGATCCATCTACCCCATGCATCCACACATCCATCCATCCATCCACCCACCCACCCACTCACCCATCCATCCACACATCTATCCATCCATTCACACATCCATCTGTGTTTTATCCCTGCCTCCCACTCTCTCATCCATCCATCCATCCATCCATCCATCCATCCATCCACCCACCCACCCACATATCCACCCACCCACTAATGCATCCACATGTGCATCTACCATCCACACATGCATCCATCCATCCATCATCCATCCATCCACCTACACATCTATCCATCCATTCACACATCCATCTGTGCTTTATCCCTGCCCCCCCACTCTGTCTTCCATCCATCCATCCAGTTGGTCACATATTTATTAGCACCTGTTTTATGCCAAGTTCTGTGCAGGGCAGGCACTGATGAATCAGAGAAGGTGTTACATATGGCCCCTCTCCCAATAGATTCATAGGCCTGGGGGGAAGTAATCCATTAATGAAAGACAAGTCACTGAACAACAGCCCAAGGGAAAAAGACTATACCAGTTCTGTTTTGATCGAGGAGAGAAGTGTCAGGGCAGGAAGTGGGGAGGTGCAGAACTGAGGTGGAAGGGAAGAGGGAGTTGGGCTTGCCTACCATCTATTTCCTGTTTCCTGGGGAAACATTATAGCCCATGTCTGTGTGCCAGTCTTTGTGCCCCAAGTGGCACGGCCAGCCCCCTCCAAAGATATGCATGCAATTCAGGTCTGGTCAAAGGATTCATCCCTCTCCCTTGGCCAGCATGATTGGGTTAGGGATGGGCAGTGATTCAAATCAGTCCAGTGACTGGGAAAGAGGCACTCTTGCTCTTGTGTGACTACTAAAACAGCAGAATGCTAGCCTGGTGCTGCCGGTGACCACCTCCGCATGACATGGGGGAGTTCATACAGAGAACACCAGGGAGAAGAGACAGAATGAGAGCTTCCTAAGGCTCTCTTAGCACCTGGATCCAGCCAGGACTGAAGCTGTTATTCCTAAACTTAAAAGCCATTAAATTTCTGTTTGGCATCAGCCAGGATAGGCTTGTTTTCTGTCATTTGTAACTAAGTGTCCTTACTAATATGGCAGGGTATAGCCTCAGCAAAGAGATCCAGGAGGTCCCAAGACGGCAAGAACTCCCATGAGGCTCTGAAATCCCCTGCCAGAGACCCAGGGTGGCTGGTGTAACATTAAGCGGACACAAATGCATCTGGGGCAAGTCCCTCCCCAGCTCAGGCTTCATTTTCCCCATATGTGAAATAAGTTTTGTTTTCTCACTTAAAGCTTCCCAACGCTTTCCTTGAAAGACATTTTATACCTTATATCCTGAACTGCTCTGAAAGTGGGAGGAAGTAGAGAATATCCGTATGGGGTGAGCACCTTGGAAATGGGAAGAAAGCCATTACCTAGGAGGTACTGTGACAGAGGTAACCAGCTGCCTACCCCAGTATCGGTTCTTAGCTTATTCACCCATAGCAGGTTATCTAGAATAAAGCCAGCAGCTCAGCCTCCTTTGAGATGATGTTATGGCTGGTCGTCCATAACTGGAAGCGCAGTGGACAATATGTATGTCCTTAAAAGAGGGAACGTTTTCTTGAACCTTTCCCTCTTCCTCTATTGGAGTGCAGATACAATGGCTGGAGTCTAAGCAGCCACCTTGAACTGCGAGGCAGCCTATGAAGGATGTTGGAGCAGCAAGAAAGGTGGAGGCCAGGTCCCTCTACGTTTGAAGCCCTCATATCAGCTCTGGATTGCTGCCCTCTGTCTTCTTTAATATGACAGAGAAATACGCCTCTGTCTCACGTAAGCCATGTTCTTTAGTTGTTTTTCTGTCACATGTGGCTGATGGGACTCTGAATAGCAGCATGTCTTGGATACTCTGGCTGAGAGGAAGGAGAAGTCAGAGGGGAGGAAGGGGTCTCTTCTTTCAAGACATGGATATTTGGATTTTTGTGTTAATTTGAAACCATCTTATCTGCTTTCAAATTACAGAACATTTCCCTCAAACACCTCCAGGCCCTGATTTAAGTCGCTAAAATAGTTTCCACTCCTAAGCAACCGCATCAGGGGTTTAATCAAACAACAGAGCAGTGTACGTGGATATCAATGCCCCTCAGAACAGACGGGGCCGGAACGCTCCCTGCTGCCGTAACAGGTAGAGAGGGATCACTCCTCACTTGTTAAAATGTACCTGTCGATTTTCTTCTTGTTTCATAACAACTCCATTTTGTCACTCTAATTTTAGTGGCAATGTTTTTGTTCCAATCAGCGATCATTTTGGAAAAGTAGGCTGCTAGAAGAGCTCTTGGCATACAAAATGACAAGCAATTTTTAAACGGCATAAGACGGGTGATTTTTAACCACACGGAATTCTAAATCTATTTTGAGTTGGTTAGCGCTCCCTAGAAAATAACTAGCTGTCCAGGAGATGTGATGTCCACTCTGCTAGCTCTGGCGTGGCAGAGGCCTACTGTGTGCCAGGGGCGGACACGGGGAGGCATCAGACAGGGTCCCTGCCCCAAGGAGTTGCAGAGTGGGGACGCAGATGAGAGTAGCGCAGATGGACATGGGCGCTGGGCTTTGGAACTGAAGGCTGGCTGTAGAGATGATGTTGGGCTAAGCATCTGGGAGAGCCTCACCTCTGCCTTCCAGCCCAGAGTCCTGCCCAGCCCCAGGAGGGGACCAGGCAGCAGCTAGACTGACCTCATTCTCTGGGCTCAAGAATCCAGAATGTAAGAAAGTTTGGCAGTTTCTCAAAAAGTTAAACACAGAGTTACCATATGAACCACCGATTCCACTTCCTGGTAGGCACACCCAAAAGAAGGAAAAACAGGTAAGCATATCCTTACACATGGACGTTCACAGCCGCACCACTCACAGATGCAGCCAGAAGGGTGGGAGCACCCGAGCATCCCTCAACAGATGAGCACGTAACGAAACGTGGTCCATACACAAAAGGAAGTGCTATTCAGCCTTCAAAAGGAACGACGCACCACCACAACGCCACAATGTGGACGAGCCTCGAGAACAGGACACTGAGGGAAGGACGCCAGTCACAAAGTCCACGCTGCAGGATTTCATTGATAGGAAATGCACAGGAAAGGGAGTCCGCAGCAATGGGAAGTAGATTAGTGGCTGCCAGGGTTGGGGGGCATGAGGAGTGACTGCTAAAGAGCATAGGGTTTCTTTCTGGGGTGATAGAAATGTCCTCACATTAAATAGAAGTGACAATTCACAACTCCAGGAGGATCCAAATGCCACAGGATTTTGTACTTTAAAATGGTTAATGTGAATTTCGCCTGAATTAAAACACAAAAGCCTTCCAGAATGGTCTGCTAGGGCTCAGATATGCCGTGCTGCCCTTCCCTCTGCTTCTTGCAGTCAGGTCACCACCAGGGGTCCTCTGGGTCTCCCCTGCCTGACTCTGCAGGGATCTGTGCAGTAAGGTGGGGCAGGGTGCTAGAAACACCCAGACCCCCTTCAGATCCAAGCTGGCCACTTTCTAGCTGGGGTAGGGGGCTGAGGATGTTGCTGAACTTCTTGGAGACTCAGTTTCCTTCTTGGTAAAGCGGTAATAGCTGCACATAGGGCCAGCAGTGGCATCAAAGAGATGATGTAGCATGCAGTGTAGATGTGAGCTCCCTCCCTGCCTGTCTACTGGGGCAGAGGCCATGTCTGATGAACAGGGTAGTTCTGCCAGTGGCTATTTACTGAGCAGGCTTCTGCACCAGACGGTGAAGCGGTGACGGAGGAAGTTGTGGACAGGGAGAATAAAATCCCCAGCATCACCTGAGAGATAGGCAAGAACAGAGCTCCCCAAATCGGCCAAGTAATTCTGGCCACAAGAGTGTCACCACACCAAGAAAAGGACAAGGTGAGGAATGGGATGCGGGAGCAGTTCAGGGAAGGCCCTTGGAGTGGCAGCACAGTGGGGAGGCTGCCTGACCCTGCAGGGAAGCCTGTGGCAGCAGAGAGAGCTGGGTGCCTGCAGCAGTGAGGGCTGGAAGGCAGGACAGCCTCTTCCCACTCTGGCATCTCAGGACTCTGCAGGGCACACACCATAGCCTGCGCCCCTGAGTTATTTAACAAGCAAAGGAAGGGAGCAGCCATTTGTAGAGGTTTTCCAGGCAGGTTTCCCTCATCAGGAGAAAGAAGGCTGGGGGAAGCCTCAGACCATGGGGAGCTTGGAGATGGAGGGAGGAGGCAGGCAGTGGTGTGAGGGTGAGGCCAAGGACTTGGCTCTTGGCTTCCAAGGTTGCTGGACTTGGCTTCTGAGGCCTTGGCTCTGGCTCCCGGCTTCCAAGGTTCTCATCCTGCACATGGGAAGAGGGGCCAGGTGAGCACCAGTGGTGGTGTCAAGTCCAGAGACCCACCCTGGGGGTGCGGGGAAGGCAGGTGCCTCCAACTTTCCCCAAAGGTGTCTGCACAGGCGACCGAAGCTTCCCAGGCTTTGGTCTCACATCCGCATCTTGGGCCTGCCTCGTCGGGGTCTGTCCACAGTAGGGAAGCTTCCCAGGCCTTGGTCTCACATCCATATCTTGGGCCTGCCTCGTCGGGGTCTGTCCACAGTAGGCCATTGCTTATCCCCAGGTGTAATTCGCTGAGAGGCTTTATTCCCTGGAACACAGGGCCTGGCATCCTGCTTGTTCTAGTAAGAGGGTGGCGGGGTGAATGAATGGGTTGGTGGGTGGCTGAGTGAATGACTCGCCTGAGAAGTTCCAGTTCCGGTCTCCTTCAGCAGAGCGAGCGCAGCCCATCATCAGGGCCCATACTCCTGGCAGTAAGTAGGACAGCCCTGCTTCACGCGGCGGCCCCAGGGACAGTGCCCACTGCCCTCCTTTGCTTGCAGACATGTCCCCGTTTGGATGATAAACGATACGGTCACTCTGGCACACAGACTCCTTCTAGGAGGATCCAGGAGAAATGCCAGGAGCTTCAGGAACAAGAAATAGGTCAGGTCCCCACTGGGGTTTTGTATCTGTGCCAGAGCTCAAGGACAGAACATGTCCCCGAACAACGCTGGAGCTGCAGAGTGACCTGAGCTTGTGCTCAACAGATGTGATGCATAGCTGGTGCACACGGCGGGGGTCAGGGGGCTCTCTGAGCCTTCTGCAAGAGCACATTAAATGGTGTGTGTGCACATGCATATGTACACATGTGTAAATGTGTGTGGGCGTATGTGTGCTTCCGGGCACTGTGTAGCATGTGCACGTGTGTAGTATGTGCACGAGCACACGTGTGTGTGTTCTATGGGCATGTGTAGGCATGTGTGTCTGTGTGCATGCATGCATGCATATGTGTATGTGCACATTTGCACATGTGTAGTGGTGTGTGTGTATTCTATGGGCATGTGTAGGCATGTGTGTCTGCATGCATGCATATGTGTATATGCACATTTGCACGTGTGTAATGGTGTGTGTGTGTTCTATGGGCATGTGGAGGCATGTGCATCTGTGTGCATGCATGCATACGTGTATGAGCACATTTTCACGTGTGTAGTGGTGTGTGTGTATTCTATGGGCATGTGTAGGCATGTGCGTCTGTGTGCATGCATGCATGCATACGTGCATGTGCACATTTGCACATGTGTAGTGGTGTGTGTGTGTTCTATGGGCATGTGTAGGCATGTGTGCCTGTATGCATGCATGCATATATACATGTATGTGCACATTTGCAGGTGTGTAGTGGTGTTCTATGGGCATGTGTAGGCATGTGCGTCTGTGTGCATGCATGCATACATGTATGTGCACATTTGCACGTGTGTAGTGGTGTGTGTGTGCATGGGTATCTTTCATTTGCTACTCAGTAAGGTCTGTGGCTGCATGTGTCTGTGAGAGAGGCACCAGCCAGTACACCCTGGGTCCTGCAGGTGCTGGAGGCTGGAGCGGGTGGGCATCCATCATCTTCCTCCGCCATCTCCTACCCTATCCCCGGGCCATGGAGGAAGGCCTTACCTAACCTTGTGTGAGCATGTACCCTCCCAGTGGTCCATGGACAGTGTGACCTGGGCCCTGTGGTTCCCGTTGCCAAGCAGCTGGGGGGAAGATGAAAACCCTTCTCAGCTGAGTACGTGGGTCAGATAAAGCTCCAGTCTAGAGGGGAAAGCTCTAGTCTCTGCTGCAGCCCACTTGATGTGTGACTAGGAGCTCAGCTGTCTCCTGCTCTTTGCCTCTGGTGTCCTCCTGAGAAACAGCACCACCAGAGCAGCCTGGTCTCCGACAGTGGGAATCTTGTATACACAGCAGGCTCAGGAAGTCCCTCGAAGGTGACTGGGGTCATGGCCACGGGCCCTCTTCTCATCTGCCTGGGTGGGAACTTTCCACGCCCAGCGAGGAAACTCACTGTAGAGAGAGGTCAGCTGTCCAGCTGTGTTAACACTGAGGCCCCCAGCTGGCCTGAAAATGCCCGCCTGGACAAAAGCCACTATGCCTGGAGTGGCCAACGAGCCTGGGTCACGGTGTGATGGCTGGGAAGTTACTTAACCCCCAGGGGCTTCTCTCTAAAACGGGTCCTCAGGTGCAATTCTGGCCCTATTCATCCAATGGAAGGCTCTGGGGAGGTGCTTGGGCACCTTGAGAAGTTGTAACCGTTTACAAACAAAAAGCTCCACAGTGAGGATGAAAGTGACACCCATTCTGGTTCTCTTAGAACCAGCTGGAGCATGGGCCTCCTCTCCCCAAGGAAAAGAAACCTTTCCCCAGGTTCCTGCTCTGGGTTCAGTCCCTCCTCTGACATATAGAATGTTCCAGAAGTTAACAGGCTCAATCTCTGCACAGATCTACAGAAGCCTGGTAGTTAATAAGAGATTCCTTCTTTCTTTCCCTCCCCTCCCTCCCCTCCCTCCCCTCCCTTCCCTGCCTGCCCTGCCTGCCCACCCACCCACCTGCCTGCCCACCCACCCACCTGCCTGCCTGCCTTTCTTTCCTTTTTTTTTTTTTTTTTTT